>NC_049979.1:25576523-25582831 GCF_000003815.2 Branchiostoma floridae
TCAAAATGCTTGGCTCTTGCAAACATTTCGAGTAACGCCAAAAGTTGGTCTCTTGTATTTTGATAATGTACTTATTTTTGTGTCATTTTGACTGTTCGTTTTGACTAAGTCAAGTCAAGACTATTCACCATCTCACTGCGTGACTTAACAAGATTTTTTAGTAAACAGAAACAAAAAAAAAATGATATCTGGCAATAGGAGTTGCTAATCAAACAAGTGATGGTGATACTTTGAAATTGTAAAAGAATTTGCATGTATATGTTTGAACTTTTGTTGTTGACATCACTTATATTTTTGGCATAATTTTCTATTTGTATTTGTTTTCTGATAAAAGTCTTTTCTACTATGTAAATTTCTATTTTTTAACAGAAGCTAGAACAAAGATTCACCCTGTTTCTTTTGTTCTGTTCACTGTACTATGACGAAGCTGAAATGAATAAATTTTAGAAGAGGAAGTATGTTTAAATTTAATGGGAAAACTCTTGAGAATTTCGCTTGTGTATTTTCAAGTTTGGCAAAGACAAGAAAGCATCCAACATCTGCGATTCAATTTCTTTTGTTTTGGCAAAAATAAAAATGCATAAGTTTTGGTGTTACACATGTATGTTGCTTATTTTGTATACTTATGTGCCATGCTTTTTTATCGGTGCATTTACCGAACACAACTAAAAAAAAAGAATAAGAAAAAAACGTCGACAATTATATTCACACGAACAAGACATGCTACGGATATGTGTGGTGCTATCTAATGTGGACAATTGAATATTCGATGCATCATAGAGAACACTACGTACTGTATAACTTGAATATGAAGTTATTTAACATTTATATCATGTAAAATTAATAACAACCATTAATCACACATTTGCATTCAGAGTATATCATGTGCAGTGTATCAATAACATAAAATAATGCTTGATGCACCTACAAAAAACTCATTTTTTTCGTTCCCTTTTGGCCAGCTTACATGGTTTATTTTTCCTTTCGTTAATTGATATGAATTCATCACAATGTGAAAAGGGAAATACAGATGTATAAAGAACTCCTACACAGTATAGGTAGTACAGTACATGAACAACAATAGCTGCACATGTACAATGCACTTCATTACAGATGGTGACTATACGGCTACATAAGTACACAAGAAACAACAATATTCGCAATGAAAGAGTAAAATCCCAGTGAGGCCTTAGTGGAGGCGCGCCCACAACAAGTCGCTCAGGTGCATGGGAAGTTCATGCTGTAATAAAAACTGTTGAGAGTCGCTTACTCGGTATAGTTTTCAGCAAAAAGTAGTCTAATAGTTTAACACATTGTTTGCATTGTTTAGGTAAAACTGGTACGAAAGGGCGTTGATGACAACTTAGTGATAATGGGGGAAAGCTGGACATATATAATCTCTTGGGGTGGATCTGAAAAAAAGAAATCATTCAAAGTTTGTGCAACAAATCATACACAGCAATACACTAGGCAATACACAAGTACACACACACACACACACACACACACACACACACACACACACACACACACACACATAGAGAGAGAGAGAGACACACGCACACACACACACACACACACACACACTCCAAGTTGAATAACTCCGCACATCTGGATACTCCAATGTGTAGATATTTTCGAAAAATGGGGGAAATCTTTGAGGCATTGAAAGAGAAAAATCGAATTTCTAAAGTAACTATTTATTCTTTGAACTGCTTCGTGAATGCTATTAAGTCCTCCAATCACTTATATATATTAACATGCTCTTTTATTCACTGCTGAGCCTCCTCCCCACTCTCGACTTGCAGTGTCCAAATTTTGACTAATCCAAAACGGCCCAGGCGTGGTTTTAGCTAACGCGTCCAACCCAACTCATTAATTTTCACAGACATTGGCCTTAAATTTTTAATAAGCAACAGTCTTTTAAAAAGAATTCCCACACAGAATAATCCATCTTGCAATATACAGCAAATTTGGACACGTTTTTTTATTTCTTTATGTTTTGATATGATGAATATTTTTCTTGTGAAGTTTGCCGGCATTATGTATTAAACGGTGGGTATTGTCCGTTATAAGATACATGAATCCTTTGGGAATGGCGTGAATATATATAGAGGAATTTTAATCCCATGCAGAGCGGCTTTGTTCGCATGTAAATTATCATAGACTCCGGCGACATTTCTTGATCATAATGACTTAATCCCCATGCGTTATAACGGCAGATTTTTCTCGCAATAAATAATCAAGCCACGATATAATTTGGCGACGGCGGCGTCAACCCATACCCTATGGTTGTAAATATGTTCATTTACGAAAGCACATCCCAAAAAAAATCTGTAAAAAAAAATCGCATGCAATCTGGTGAAAGTGAAGATCAAGAGGTTGGATTTTTTTCACACAAAGGAGGTTGGAGCGCTGGAGGGTGAACCTGGAGTTAAGATATTCAGGAGCCAGGACATTAATTTTCTGCCGTCCTCGCTTTTTTAGACATCTCCAATTCATGGCCGTGCATAATTCATTTGAATCATTAATTGATCCACCGGAATAGTTCCACTCATGACCCAGTCGCCGCCGTCTCTTTATCTGCGTTTCAGTTTTCCCCCGAATCAGCACGAGCTCTGCTTTAGAGGTAATCACAAACTAATGACCTAAATGAGAACAAAGAACTCTTCCCTGTCTTCATGCTCCATGAATTTGTGCTGCAACTAATTTCAGCAATATGTAGTCCATAAATCGCGTGGCGTTGCCGGTAAGTTTGGAAACAAACGCAACTTTTTATCACCTTATTTTCTGATAGGCCCAAAGTTCTCCCAGAGAAAATGTCGCGGCGCTCCGATGGAATAAGAAAACTGCAGTGCTACTTCAAAAGGTTTTTCTTCATGTATGAGGCGGCAGGGATTTGTGAATTAAGAATTGCAGCGGTAAGTTTTATAGGTGACCTAGTGTCCAGCTTGGAGCCAGGTTGTCGTCGATGCTGTGTCCCTTGTCCCGAGGGTTTTTCACTACATTGGGTAGGGGGACGCAAGGGTCTCTACACACCCTTCAGATCAACAGATGATATACTAGGACTCGGAGTGGGGCGACGTTTGGGCATGTAGCTCTCACCATAACGCATTGACAAGAGGTCCAAATAATAAATAGTCGGAGTAAACAAGGTTCTATGGAAATGTTTTCCCCCGGCGGTTTTTTCGCGGAGATGGATAGGGTAGATGAGAATCAAATGCCGTCGCTTCCGTTGGAGAAAGACTACAGCCGCGGGTCTTTTTCTGCTTCTATCTTTTTCCTACCGTCTTGTAGTCATGTGACTGGTGGGTGATAGATAGGTGTACTCATCGCTAGCTCCTTACCCGGGGCGAAACCATGTCGACTGCACTTTCCAAGCGACGTGGAGGGCCCCCGCAAAATTACCCCACGTCGCCGCTTCTGATTCATAATTCATAACGCACTTGATTTTGCTTAATGCGCGCCTGAAATCAATATGTGTCAAGATTGGGTACCGCGGTGTGTCGAAGCCAGATGTAAATTTCTTTCTCCTCCCCTCTTATTTTCTTGAGCAAGCATAATTATGTTTCAGTGGGCGCAAAACTTTGTTTCTTACATATAAATGAGGTGTATATGTTAGCACCGTTGCAACTGGATGCACAAGACTTGTCGACTCGTCCCCCCGCTATCTTGTGTTTTCTTGACGCGGTATATCTGTTAGTATGATCTGCTATGAAGATCAAGAGAAGCGTCTTTGAGAGCGCGTCAGAGCGCTGGGACTTGGAGCGTGGCGGATTTAGGTGGGGATGAGGACATGTAGGTAGAAGTCTGGAGATGGCTACTGGCGCCGAGAGACGACAGAGGTGTACGCACAAGGCGACAGTGACAGAAACTTGGCCCGCGGGAGGATGATAAGTTGTCCGGCGGAGCAGACTCTTGCTCAGAACCGCCGGGAACAACCCCATCCCCGCCGCGGGTAGTCACGGATCCCCTCCTAAGCTGTGCAGAGACAAGAGTAATTCGTTCAAAATGAGAACATGAGAAACGCAGACGACACAAGAGATAATACAACAAATGGGACCTCCCGAGCGAGAGGCCTTCAAGAGAGATTTGGCTTCAAGTTCACGTCGCAAGTTTGTGGTCCCACGACAGGTAAAAGACGAACGGCAATGTCAAGTCAGGGGCGGCACAGAAGGTTTTTCCTGACGAAACATGGAAACACATCAACAGATAGGTGTCGTTATGAATAAAAATGCCAGTACAAGAAATTACTTTTGAGAAATACCACAATTTTGTTGGCTGAGCGGATGACTGACTACGTCACATTGGAGTAGTGATGCGGTGAGAGTAACACCGTGCACCTACACACTACATGTCACAAACACACACGTCCCATTCTTTCAACTTTTACACAAATGCTACTCAGCCAACTAATGACTTTTACGACGGAAAATCCAGCGAACCAATTATTTGGTGCCAGAGAGGTATTAGTTGATACTCCGTATCTAATTTGTGTAAAGAGGTAAGAGAAGGGTCGACGGATAAAAAAAAACTGAAATGAAATGCTATTTAGAATAGCGTTAGTCTGTTTCTTTAGAATCATGTTTTCAGTAAAGTTGTAAATAAAAACTTCATAACTAACTCTCAAAAAGTTCTTAAGAAGTTATCCTTATGAAAATCCATTGTTGATTTTATTGATCATAAAAGGAAAGGACTTCTATAAGGTCTTCTACAGATGCACAAATGTAAATACAATATTTTTAAAATAGTATAGATACAAGGTATATGAATAAGAATTGTATACCCTTCTTAAGGTTAGATATCCAAATAATGAGATAATACAAAACTGAATTCTATAATGTACATGTATCTGTATATTTGCATGCTGTGGGGATTGTCTACAGTATATGTATAAGATGGAAGGTGTCTTTTTGAGCAAGTCAAAATAATTGTTTGATAATTGTGAAATATATGTAAGTGAAAAGACGTCCATTTCTTCCACACGCTAGTCTATATAGATATTCGTCGTTTGCAGGATGTTTAATTCAACTCTGAAAGGAAATCCCACAACTCTGAAGAGGTACCCACTTCACAAATTCACCAATTTCTCCCCGGGCCGAAAAGGAGAATCGTTTCAAGTCGGCTAATTAGTACACACCATCCGAGGAGAGTCCACGCCGCCGAAGCTCCAACATTCCGACATCTCTTGATGATAATAATCAGCAAAACTTAATGAGAAAACAATCCCTTTTCTTTGACAGCTCGCTTCGTGAACGGAATGATAACAATTTTGTTTTAGCCTCAGCGTTCACTGGACGCTTAGAGATAACAGTGCATTTGTACAAGAAAAAAAAACATTCAAGTTACATCAACAATTACATACTACTTTTACTATTATTATCATTTATTTCAGGAAACTAAACTATGCTATAGTAGACATTTTGTAGTATTGGAAGAGGTTATGTATTTTTACAATCTTTGACGGAATAAGTTGTGGATTTTTCATATATAGTTGATACTGGTCCGTTCATTTCTTGAGTGGATTTTTGGTATGGACGATGACAATGGGGCTTGTGGGCACGGTGTCGGACCAGGACCTGGTGACAAGGTAGCTCATCAACACAAGAAAACGGAACCTAGGGAGAGGGCGCACAACTTTTACTGACACTCTGAGGACTTCAGTACGGCAGAAAGCTGGTGGAAGACACGCAAACCTCTGGGGTTGTCATCCGACGATGTGCTCGACTCCGACGAGACTGGTGACACTACTGCCTGTTATGTAACGCTAGGTCACCTTTATCCGTGGGGTGACCTTTATCCGTTGTCTTTAAACACAATTTAGGAGTATGAAGTCTGCGGACTGTGGTTTCAAATTTGCAATATTTTCAAAATGTTCCGATTTGAAACCACCGTCCGTCAACTTCATATCCCTAAATACGTTTTTTTTCTTACAAACAACAAATATAGGTTACCCTCGGATAAAGGTGTACTAGAGTTATATCACAAGAAACATATTGGAAAGAAATAGCCCAACATGTTTAACAGTTTGAATACATTGATTATGTAGTAACAGAAAGTTCTTAGGCGTGAATAGAAAGTAACTTTGTCTACCTCCCCATCATACTAATATCCAGGAATCCTGCACAGTTCAATGGCGGGAAGATGACAGAAAGTCATTTTTATAAAAGAAGTGAAATCAACGTATTAACTAGCAATGTAAGACACTAGCCATCACATCTTCAGGTTGTCTTATATCATAATTACAATGTGCACGAAATATTGACTATTGTAACGTCTTGTCATTTGAATGACATAATATCACACGT
>NC_049979.1:25582931-25600245 GCF_000003815.2 Branchiostoma floridae
TGTAAGATCCGCTACGACCTGTACTTAGCTTGTTTGAGCACAAATGTACAATAAAGGTCATTCATTCATTAAATAATCCTACACTACACGACTATGTGAAACTATCCTGCATTTCTGTTCGGGTCAAATTCAACTCTAAGGCGAAAAAGGTTCAGACAACAAATCAGACAAATTCCCAACTGTCGACTTCGTTTTGCATTTTCAGAAGCCTAACGTAAGAAAAAAGACTTAATGAAGAAAGCTCAGATTATCATGCAGTTCCATACGGTGTTACTAGAATGCAGCGCACACGTTAGATATTAAAGTTGCTCCGGTGAAATGTCAACAACGACAACTTTAATACCTCAGCTGCCTTTCTTGGTAATCCGCCATGCTTGGGTTAACGCGACAGTACAAGGGACCGAAAACACCGTGTACTGTCACGATATACCAAGGATGCACTGTGTGATAGGAATTTTGACATCTTCAAGGTCTTCTTGTGCAGAGGTTGGCTAGCTGCGATAACATTATCAAATCTTAGAGTATGCAAACCGCAAAAACAAAGCAAAAACGCATGTGCAAAGGCATTAGTAGTAGAGAACCTATACGTGATTTCTGCTAGGCAACAGTATAGCATTTCTTATGTTGTATTTGAATACAAACAATATCAAGATGTATCATTGGCCATACGAAAGACGTTCTAGGTAGACATACAGCTAAATTACACCTTTGTATTCACAGTGATTTTTAAGACAATTGAAATCATTACTTTTCCTTATTCCTTCGCTTTTGAGCAAGACAGACATTGAACACGAAAACATTTTTCTTTCCTGGTTCCTTGCATGCCCTTTCTTTACAATTTGTCTGGGGTTGCTTCGTACTTCTCTTTCAACATAAGATGAAACGACAATAGTTGGACTTACTGGATTTTTTCAGTATTGATATATTTTAACTTTTCTTGTATTACTTCACAAAGAACTCTGATGTTTGGGGGTGTAAACTAGTTTTGTTTGTCTCTACTATAGTGTCCTCTATTAGCAAGAACTTACATGTGTTTTAAAACAAGGTACTCTGTATTGAAAAGATGGTTAAGATTGCATTCATTAATAGCTACTTTTATTCATGAATGTCTTATCTGGTGACAACAAACGTAGAGCATCTTTGCAATACGGAACACGTAGTATAACAACATAGTCTGGTCATTAAAAGCATCAAAATCAAACAACAAGAAAACCCTGTGACATGTATATGGATTATGGAATGTTCTACAAAGTCTGAACTATCACGGAGAAACAAATGTCATCGGTAATTTGCGTTTTGTCGTTGTTTTTATTTATTCATGTCAGAATAGTTCAGATCCCGCTGTTTGGCTTCCGCGCCAAATGAGGAATGTCGTCTGCAGAAATTGATGCGCACTCAGTCTTGATGGATGAGAAAGAATACTAACTATAATATTTACGATACTTTTGCGAGTTACCTCAACCGAGTCTTCAACCCACATGGGGACTAAAACGTCTGTTGTCTTCATTTTGTTACAGACAAAACCGTTCCGAACATGACCCAAACAAAGCCTCATACTGAATTTGACTAGTATTTGTTTCAATAGCTAGTACACAAAGGTGCTTTAACTTGTTCAGTCGTAAAGTTTAAGATTCAAGTCAAGTTGAAAAACATAAATAACAACATCTACATCAGCAAGTATACCTATAGCTAAGTCTCATGGGACTAAAACGGTCCTATTTCGAAAGTATCAAGTGAGAGAAAAAGCAACCGTCGCAGGTACAATTAAAACAATTAAACCAGCGGCGTCAGCAAAAGTTCACACGGTCCTTCTCTATTAGTCACAGTAACTGTTTTAATATTGCGGACTTAAACGTTGGTATTTTGTAACCAGCCTATCTAATGATGGTGAATGCGTTATTTCATTCGGAAGATGGGGTAGTACTTAGTGGGAGGGGAGGGGGGTTGAGAGCGTGTTTGGTCTTATCCTTAGTATAATATTCAAATGACATTCCAGGATGGAATGATGAATATTGACTGTTTATATAATTTGCCGTAGGGTGAGTCTTTGATATACATATAAACACACACACACACACACACACACACACACACACACACACACACACATACACACACACACACACACACACACACACACATACACACACACACACACACCTACACACATGCACACACACATACACACACACATTTACATATGTATATATTGGTTCACCCCTAATTGCCTTCCTACCCTTCCCATTTATTAGCTATTCTGTTTTTGGTGTGATTATTTGAGGGCGACACATCTCTCCATCACTCATCATCTGGGCACGATCTCCGCTCTCGTTCCCACATCACACCGTGTTCTCTGTGAGAGACTGATTCTGTCGTCTGCAGCACCGGGACGCGGGAAAACAAAGAGATGTCGGGGTCACCGTCTCTGAAAAGTGTCGCCTTTGTCGCACGACAAGACATATGTCACTGTCACGTTGCCTGTGCTAAATGAAAGACATAGATCATTCGCAGGACAGGCGTGCCAACTGACGTATTCACCCAAGGCGAAACTGGAGCAGGTATTGAATTCGCTTTGTCGTTCTTTGTTTAAAGCGACACTAGCTTGACTGTGGACGTGGCCTAGATATTTTCATGACTATCATTGGGGTCAGGAATTGATGATATCAGAATACTATGATTAGTTATCATAACGTAGTATAGAAGGAAAAAAAATTCTGGTGAGAAAAATTGAGACAGAAAAAAAGTTTTTTATAGGCATTTAACGTTACATGTTTATATGGCATATACAACGCAGTCGTGAAGTTGTAAACCAGTTGTGATACGCCGATTCGGGGCACATTTCGATCGGTTGCTTCAAATGATGCTTTTGGCCAAAATATAAATCATCAACTGTATGGGTATGAGCTGTTCATGTTAAATTCCTATTTTTCTGTCATATGTGTGCATTTGTTTTTGCAAGTTGAGGTAGGGGATTGACTTCTTTTATCACGAAAACTTGTATGGCTGTTTAGATATACATACCAGGAAATAATTTCTTCATATGTTTCTAATTCAAATGACAAATGTTTGACATTTGTAGCGTAATTCTACATTTTCATGTTAATTCACAAATGTGATTGGCTCTTCTGTAACGGTATTGTTCATATGAACACTCGTATTCAGTAGATTAAAGCCTTGATATAATACTTACATACACATTTCTTACAGATACATCTCCATCAAGCATATACAGAGAGAGGGACCGCATGTTTCATATCATCACTATACTGTAGGAATTGCACCTAACGTTAAAACGTTTTCATCAAAGTGCTAGTAAACTATCGTCTTGGAAAATAACTAAAACAGCAACAAGAAGGATGGTATAGCATCAAGAATGTTGCATGAAACTATAACTAGTAATGTTCCCTTAGAGGCAGAAACGACTCAAAAACTAGAGATGCAAAATCACGTAACATCCATAAGGTAGATTTATTAATTTGCATCATCATTTTATGTCAATAAATCCTATTGATAGTATGATTCTAAACTTACTGTGTAGTGTAAGAAACAACACTACATATCATACGCCCCAGAACTAACACTGTATTTACATGTAGAATTAAGAGATTCGGTAACAACTTTGAGTCTAATTCTATAAAGGTTGACCTTACAGTATCTGTAATGGTATCTGATTTTTGTAATAGAATGGCATGAAAATTCTACGTAAACTTTGACTTGACTTGGAATAAGAAGCCGATCATATAAGTCAAGAATATTCTTTGTGGCAACATATTGTTTGTTGCAACGTCCATGTTATTAGAATTCAGAATGAAAAGAGACATTAAATCTACATAAATAGGAATGCTCACAAGTAAATATAGCTGAGTATGTTATCTGTTACAATGCATAGCAAACAATGCTGTGTTTCACTCAATTCACTGATAACTATAGACGGATCCGTATTTCTATTGCGTTGACATAACTGTATACAGTCACATATCCGCATTCTAAAATACAGCATAGGTCACAACATATACATGATAAATTGCCAGAATTTCTAACCACAATAATCCATTAGCTTCGACTTTAGAGTATATACTACTAGAAGATATCACTTTATCCACAGAAGATAATGATATTATCTTTGCTGTAATAAAAATGTCAAACATATACAGTTTTCTGACGTTTTCCTAAGATTGGGGATTGGGTTGGTTTTGAGGTCTGTATTGGATGTACCAAATCCATAACAGTGGTCGCTTTTTTTAGTAAATATCTTACTGAAATAATTGAACATTACATGCATCTATACATTGTGTAGAAGGGTATGCTTTTATGAGATCACAAATACTACTAAGCTGTAGTTTCGAGTGTATGTTTTCTGTCAGTGGCTCACTTTGTTAGTCGATTTGACATATACACGTACATGTAGTTGCATTTTCTTCCAAATTATGGGACTGCAAAGAAAGAAAGAAGATAACGTTTATTCACAGATAGAAAATAGATACTAACCGATATTTAGGTTTTACAGTGATCAGCGAAACTGTGTGCTAGTAAGATACAAATACCCGCGTCTCCATTTTGTGTTCCACAAAGTCAACATTTCGTTCCCATACAGCTACATATACAGGGATATGTGTCAATAATTGTCACCCTTTTCCCAATAAAATTCTCCCCAATATAACCTCAAGTCTTTTACCATTTTGAGCAGCTAATAAAACAAGTATTATGTAGTTTACAACGTGTGTATTATCTGTAGCATAATCGTTGGTATCTACGCCGTGTATCTCCTGATTCTAGAGGGTAGGATTTCATGTACGTACTACAGATTATAACGTGATCTCTTCCGTCCGCTTTTTGATTTTTACAGAGGTGATTACACTAAACCCACATTATTACCTGTATGACAGGATGAGCTACAACTACCACTGCTTGTATACGGTTTATGGTGTATTTCTACAGCTTGTAAAATATAGATATTGAAGAATTTTCCATGTACGTGTATTTTTGGGGGAATTCGAACTACGTATGTCTATATTGTAGAGGCTGATGTACTGTACTGAATTGATGATGTCAAAATTGTCTAAAGAAAAGTTAAAGAGAAGGTACATATTTACAAGTCGTTGACTTGTAGAATGGAGTATATCATATTTTTTTCATTGTAAGTTTGCATACAGTGCTGTTGATAAAGAAAAGCACAGTTATACACTGATAGGATGTTTCTGCTTGCTGTGTTGTGCTCCCCATAGTTGACGGAAGTAAACAGACATCGTTGGCTAGGTCGACAAGTTATCCCATATTTCTTCACTCCTTTTGATTCATCTTATGCTTTCTGGGAGCTTAACCAAACTGGCAGGTGTAATTCTTCTACAGCGTGAGCTGAGAGACAACAGAAAATGAAGATATGCCCAAGACGAAAGAAATACGTCACCAAAATAGGCGTTCCGATTCTCAGCCCCATTTTTTCCCTCGTGTTGAGTCGATGTTGTAGCCAGGATCAGGTGAGTTTGATAGGACGTGGGCCGATAGTTGACACACGCGGCTTCGCCTTCGATTTCTTTCCACAACTCTTCAACCACCCGAAGGTTAAACGATTTTCCGATACATGCACAGTTCCACTGATTGCTGACAGATACGGCACGGGTTGGTTCTGTACGGTGAAGCAGACTGTGTGTGTTAGAGAGGCTGTGTGTTGAGTGTGTGGCCCTAACTCTATCCCTCCGTGCAACCGCCGGTTGTTACACTTCCCCACAATAGCTAGGTCAAAACCTCAGACACAGCTCGACCCTTTGTTTCCTTTCACCCCACATACATACACTGTAGTGATCTGAATACTTAAGTAGAACATAGCAAGATCAACGGAGACACCCTACAGACGAGCTGACCGACTGGCCTAGGAGAACCACAGAGGATGCAGGATGAAGTTATGGCCCCCCTCCCCCTTCCATGGCTTCCCATGCCCCTCATGTGCTATCCTCATTTCTCACAGCAAAAAAATATTTCTTTCAGTACACGCATTATCTTATCATAATGACATGGCTAACTGTTTCCGAAAGTCACCAATTATTTGTGCAGAAGTAGACTTGTGTGTATGTTTTTCTGCCCAGGTAAGTTTTGAATTATTCCCCGTATTGGTCAGTGTTTACTTTATAGCGCAATCCTGCCTAAAACTGGTTTCTCCACCGAAAACTATACAGGATGATTCGATAGGGAGATTATCACAAAAAATGCATACCTAACCCCAACTTTCTTTTTAATTGTAGCAAATAACTAAGGTATCATAAATTTACTAATTAAACAATAGTCAATACGCGTCTTTGTCGTTTGATGTAGCATTTAGCTGACCGGTATCCGTACATACCAGCATTCAATCTAACGTTGAAATACATCTACATGTAATGTTCAAAGCTGTAACAATGACGAAAGCAAGTACAATACAACAAAAGTGCTATTCAACTGTGCTATTCAACTGTCCTATTCTATGTATCTAACCCTAAGATTGTTACTCACTCATGAAATGTTTTGGTTGTTCTCAACATGGAAGAAATATTGGAAGAAATATAATATAGTGATTTGTTATCACTATACACTAGTAATTTTTTGTAGGAAAGTAAAGATATTACTGAAAAAATAATAAAAAAACAGTGGAATTCGTTGGGATCCCGTTTAGTCACAAAAATGTTGTGGTACTGTACATAGACGAATTCATATTACTCAAACTCTTATTGTTTACTGAGATAATTAACTACATTCTAAGCCTTCCTTCGCAAAACAGTTTTTCTTGTTTAAATTTTACTTTTTTCTTCACTGTATCTGAAAAGCGAGGAGAAGTTGAAATTGTGTAATGTTAGGTAGTGTACCTTGTATTCATTATCTCATGTTGAAAATGTTTTACCGTTACCTGTACCTATACCTAGCCCAGTGTGCAGTGTGGCAAGAATGTTCAATAAAGTTTTTTTGTAGGCTCAAGGGTTTATCAATATCAGGAGGATATGCAATTGATTGATTTTTAAGTTTTTTTACACACAGTGTATTCGATTTTGATTATAGATCCTTCTTAAGAAAAGAAGAACACAGACACACGGACACACACATGTACACACACACACATACACACACACACACACACACAGACACACACAGACACACACACATATACAGACACACACACGCACACACCACACACACACACACACACACACACACACACACACACACACACACACACACACTGTAATAGAGTGACTAGGATAAAAAACTTTAAAAATGAACAACCTTAAACACAAACAGTATGACAAATTCTAAAGGTTAGAGTTTGAGACTTTGAGAGTTGTTCAACATAGTAACATATAAAAGTAACCTTTACTCAATTACTTGGTCCTAAACGTCAGAGACTTAATGTTAAGTTACGTGGTTCCATCCATTCTTTATTTCAAATGATAATCTAGTTTCTTCATTGTTCATATGTATAAGTTTTGTAAACTAAGCACGTCTTAAGACCGGTGTACGAACAATTCAGAGCTAGAAACTAAATGTTGACCCCAAAACTGCTTTCTGTTGGCCTCGGTTGACAAGCAAGGGAGGATAATTCTATATAGTTAATGAATCGCTATCATGATATCATTGGCATCATATTTCTTGTAATTTCGCAGCCATCAACTTGTCTACGGGTAACCTTTTTACCATAAGTGTTCTTTCGTGTGGCTCAAAATGCCTGTGTATAGAAAGTGCCACTCATAATTGGGTATTAGAAGAAACTAAAGCAATTTCATTCATTTTACATAACAGTTACATCTTTCTTTACTTTTGTAATGTTAACTTTCTGAGAAATTTCTACTTGCTGTATATTTCGTGTACATAGTGACGTTCGAAATTGTATGAAGTAAAAACGTGAAGAAAGCGTGATTCATTGAGATATAAGTTGACATTTTGTGTTGCAATGTGGGAGGGGGAGGGGTGCATTCCGGCTCATGAATATTCATAACTTAATTCTGATGTACTGAATGCTGTGTGTTGAAGACACAGTGGTACCTGCACAAGACAACCCTGGAAATATCAAAACCGGAAGTCCTACTGCAGTAATATGAAACCGCTAGGGGCACATTGTTCTTCGTTTTACAAACACCTACCAACATCCATCCACGACTTCTCGTGTTATGCTGTGTACAGACAAACACACAGACACACGCACCCGAAAACATAACCGTCTTGGCGGAGGAAAAAACAACGACAGTAACGTGACAGGGGCCGCTCACTTCAAAAGGACGTGTTAACTGCGCAAGTGTGGCTTGCCCGGTCCTCCTAGGAGTAGCAATGTGCAAGGCGCCCGTCAAGTAATTAATTTGTCGACGGGTTCGATTCCCAAGCCAACCATCACTGCCAATTACAAGCGAGATTTTCTTCGCACGCTGGCATATCGCGTGCCGTAACTTCAGCGTCCCCTCCCGTAACACTACCCGGGACGGGGTGGCGGCTCGGAACGGAGCATTAAAAACAAATTACTGACGGAACTTGAACTGGAGAACGTAAGGTGAGCTGACGGTAAACCAAGTCGGTTGGTTTGCTACAACGTACATGTAGCATGTTAGGTGGGACAAATACAAACATACAAACAAGCCAACAAACAAACAAACAAACAAACAAACTTACAAAACCAAACAAATATCGCCTTTCAGTAGTTTTATATCACACATGACATGACGGAATTTGTGAGGCGTTACGTGGTTACACCCCCATATTATAAAGCACGCACATACATGCCGTAATAAACTAGGATTAAGTCTTCACTCGTACTATCTCCTCTTATGACGGAAAATGTAATAAAAACACGTAAACAACAATACAGTAGTAACATCTTATCATTTTGCTGCGTCATTTTGACAACATTGTGCTGTTATGTATTGGAGGGGACAGACATACATTGATTGAATGAACACTGAAAACGTGCTTGCAAGTTCTAATTGTAATCACAATAGTCCACTGAATTCCTCTATTTTTTAATCTCAATATCAATTTTGGTCGAGATATTCAGAATTAAAAGCAAACCCATGTACAACCCACAGAAGGAAAAGACTTCCTTTCTTTGTTTCTATTCTAATGTTAGAAATGTCAGAGAACGGGTTTATATATATATTCTAGATTTTTGCATCCTGAACCAATGTTTCTTTTTCAACAATATCATTTCCGAATGTTTGAAGAATTTTTTAAATTATAACTTAATATAACGGCTAAAAGCTGAACAGTGAACACCAATAGTGTCGTTGGACATCGATGGAAATATATGCGGTCAAACCCAGTATAACGTCATCAAAATAACGGAAATTTTCCACAATGGGCATCTAAACTAAAGCCTGATGTTTTACATTTCAGGCGGGAACGGTAGAAGTATGTTTCAAATGTTTAAAACAGTGTTTATATTTAGGTAGATGACTATTGCGTGTACAAGGGTTCAACCATAGCTGACCGCGCCGCCACGCCACGGGTAGCCATTTTTCACCACCCTCTCCTTTATCCAAACTGACTGACCAGAAAATGCTGGACATTAAGTGGCCGGAGACTGCCCACTATGAGGTCTCAGTGTTCAACCAAATGGTCAGCGTGACTAATGTGCCGAATAACGTGCTGGCTTTGTCTGCCAATTATCGGCCGTTTAGTCGTGTCCACTCCTGCGTGTAGGGTCTATTTGTCAACACTAGAGGGCAGTGCTGAGAAAAAATGGCGGGAAATCGGATGGTTAAACAGACCGTTTTATCCTATAACGTGACTGATTGTGTCAGAATTTTCTTTTTTTCTTCAAGTTTCCTTTTTATCTTGAAAAATACACATTCATCACATTAGTTGAAGCCATAAACTTGAAAAAAAGGCCCATTTAAAAGCATTCACTGTTTGTTTACATACACGTACGTATGCATACACGAAAAAGTATGCCGTCTTTCTGTGTCATACAGATATGTGGTAACGTGACTGCTTAACAAAATCCGTTACAAATTGCATGTATGAATTAGGATTTTACACATGAGATATTAAGCTAGAGTGGAAATAGTGATTTTTGTGTCAACCATCGCTGGACTTTAGAGCTGAACCTGAAATGTTACTCTTATACATTTGGTTGCCAGAGAAAGACTATTAAAGTCAGCCAAAGGCCACATGGATTACGTGTGACCTGCGAATCCACTTCTCCTTCAAGTTCACGTCAATTCCAAGTTAAATGCCACGGTCTTCATTCCATTTGTTCGTGTATAAAACAAAGGTGTTTGAAAGAGTGACCCATGAAATGTGCAGAGAATAAATCACCTGTACTGGCGACCCTGTTTTGTGCTGGTGCTGTCATACACTATAATGCTCAAAAACTCACCAGATGAAATTTTAACAGATCTAAAATAAAACAAAAACGTTTTTGAAGAGTGACGCGAGAGAAAACATGTAATTCTTTCATGGACAAATTCCGTCCGACGTTGTCATAGATTTCTAGGGACGATTCACATTTGGATGACGTTTTCACTTCGTTGTTAGAAAAACAAGTTTCACCGCGACAAAAGTTGCGCGACGGTTCGGTTTTTCGGTTGCAGCGATGCTTTAATGTTACAACCGTCAACCAACTGATAAACAACAACTTTTCCCGTCACTAGACAGAATGTTTTTCGTACAAATTGATAAACGCATCACTTCGATTTGCTGTAAACCTATGACAATGCCAGGTCCTCAGCCGTGCGCTCTAGTTGGTGGGCACAGCGCGACAGTTTTCGCATCGTTTGTGTGACAAACCCCGGGCTGTCACGTCCTGCATTTTACGGGTTAATATGTCACGGGACCCTTGCCACTGCCCCCGGGGACATGTCACCTCTGAGCGGCTGAACTCCGGTCTAAAGTTGACAAACAAGTCCGCGGCGGACGTGACCAGAAAGTAACGACGGGATGTCTGGTTTTCTCGGCGACAGGGGGCGACCATAAAGTTCATTTTGAACTTGAACTATGCAAATTTGGTTTTTGCTTTAATCGAAAACAACAAATTCATGCCCATGGAATTGCAAGTGGACAAAGACAAATACATGAAGTGATTGAAAATAGGTAAATAATCTAATTTCTAACATAAAAGAATAAGTGATTGAATATATAGAATATATAGAATAGGGTTCTAAACCTACGTTTACAATAGTGGGGTTTGACGCCTTTGAAAACAGTTGAGAATGTCCCGTATTTTCTATGATAGAATGATTCGATGATTGTAATGACACAAAACCAAAGAGCAGGTATTTGCTGATAAATGCAGATTTGTTTTTCTAAAATGCTGTTGGAAGTTACTTCAATGGCTTGGCATATCAGAGTGTCGTCTTTTTACGAATTTTAGTGTCAATTTTCAGCTTTTTCAAGTTCCTAATGGTTTTATCATGATATTGCAGGAAGCCAAAACATATGCAAGAACTCTTTTTTGTTGCATTTGACCCCCTATCATGAGAAATGAAATATGTAACGTACCTTATTACGTGTAACGAACATTATCATGTATTTTTAATATCTAAACTGGTACGTTAACCAATTTACATGCAACTTCAATTCTCTCAGAAGTGGCCATGAGGTCAAAATTGTGTCAAAATCATCGGACCTTCCAAGACAGACGGAATCAAATAGCATTTTTGAAATATTCCCTAGTGCTGCTAAATATCAGTTTGTACATTTTGTAAATGTACATTTTGTGCGTATTTGATTCCACTTTGAAACGGCATCACAAAATATAAGGAAGAACTTCTAAAGAGAAATTTCTTCCTGCTTCCATAAAGTAAAACGGACTATTTTGAATAGTTGGTAAATACCGTTCAAGACTACACCTAAATTTCGGGTATTTTAACCTATTACAGGGCAAAGGATCCGGAGGAGACAACATCACTTGGTAATCGTAAATAAAGACAATAAAAAGTTTCCTCCAAGATGTAAAGAAGAAAAGGTGATGAAACAATCTAAAGAAATGGAGGGTAGGACACTCACAAGAGGAGTTGAAATAAGGGAAAATGTACTATTTGAAAATAGTTGAAAGTGAGTGAGAAGGACAAAGTACAAAACTATAAACATGCTGAGCAGCTTTCCCATTAATTCTCCACATTTCAATACAGAAGAAATGCTTCATGTTTCTGTTGGCTTGGCGAGTTAAGAAAAAGCTGTTGTTGATTCAGATTTGTATCTGGTGATACCACTTAAATAAAGCATGTCCTTCCGAATGCATGCAGTCTTCGACCCAAAGTGAATGAGCGGTCGTAAAATTTGACAGATAAAATTAAGTGAATTATCTCTGCATTTCCGGAACGTCCGGATAACCTTGACTTTGACTACCGTGTAGTTCAGTCTAACATGATTTACATATTGGGTTAACGTACAGGGGACCGTGTGCATGACGATGGTAAAGCAAATATGCGCATTTTGATATGTACTAGAATGTGATGCCCAAACCTATCTTTGGAATATTGATCTGTAATATTTTAATTTCTATGGGACGATTTCCGTTTGTTCATGGATTGATAAAATGACGATGAAGAAAAGATAGTGATGATAATGAATATGCCAGTCGAACTTGACAGTCAGAAAAGAAGGAATATCACGCGAAATGCGGCGTTGGCAGCGTTCAAAATTGAATTCAACATATGAACACCATGTGTACAAAAGCACAAGAAAATATCATACAAAGCGTAAAAAGATTCGTTTTTATCGATAAAATTCGTTGAGCTCTCTGTCAAATCATTCGGCCTCAGCATCGCCGCTACCCTGCACTGGCTAACCTGCGATACCACAGCGTTAGTCCCTTAGTAAAGGGACACGCCTCCTAGCGGTGCAGTCCCAGGCCATGCCTGGGCTCAGAGATAAAGTAAAAACCGATCCATATCTCGACCAAACGACTCAACTTAAAAAAATCCTGCGTGTCCAGCAGCTTGTAGTGTCGTAAAACAAGTGACAGTGGCCATGGAATGGGGCAGGGCACGGGGATTGTTAAAAATTGATAAAAAAAAGCGGCGTACCACGGCGTACATTTACGTTGGCTTTGTTCAGATATATTGGTTTGAAAAAAAATATCAAAAAACGACATCCAAGCACCAACCAGACCTCTGTCTACTTTACAGTGTGAAGAAATATTGTCACCGGTGACACGGAAACAGTTCTGTCTCAAAGTCTCAATATAGACAGGTGTAGTAGTCTACAGTATGGCACTGGTTACCGCGTAGTGGGAGGGGGGCAACACAAATGTGTAAACAATATTATCACGATTCACGGTGTCTCTGGTCACGTTTTCAAATAGGCCAGAAATGTGACTCTACTGGTTTCTGAGTGGTATGTTATAGAAGTCACCCGAGTGCACAAATATTTACCCCCTTCTTCCCCCCCAATTCTCAGGTCTCCATTTTGGATCAGACGACTAACCGTCACCCACAGACGCTATAAAATTGCCACTTAGGGCCAGTCCTGGTTTGGACATGCGGAAATTATGGACACGTTAAGGCAGTTGGCAAGATGTCAAGTTTGCTGCTGGCAAATGGTCACTTATTCAACTCACCTGTTCTGTCACGCCATGGTCTTCATTTGGCAAAGAAAGATTCAAATTAAGTATTTTCTCTCTAAACGAAAATGTGTTGTTACTGAATATCCCATTAGGCAAATAGAGCTACTGGTTGTAACGTTACGTATATGAGGGTTGATCGTGTAATGAAAGAAATGACTGTGTTACGTTGGGGTAAGGTGGGGAGGGGGGGCAGAATTTTCAAGCATAAAGTCTTGTACCACAACTCTCGTAAAAGCGTTTAACATTCCATATCTGCTCACCTAAAGGTCCATAAAGTTGTGGGAATAGCAAAGATTCCAAATTTATATATTGTACCATTGTCAAGCCTCATCTGAATTGGTAGAAGAATGCAGAAATATAAATGTAAACATTCTATCGTTAAGAAATTACATGAAACCATAAAAATTGAAATAAAAGGAAATATATCCATATTAGTATGCGAATTATCTGTGCCGTATCTAAGTGTAGGTTTTTAAAACCACAGATTTCTGCTTTTTATGATGGAAGCTTTATTGACCCACCAAAAAGAACAGTGACATTCATTCGGTCTACTACATACTACAAAATAGAAATACAAAACAAAAGAAAGCTTAAAATTCTACTTCCTAAACATGAGTATATATGTAATATACCAACCAGGTGGGGGTAGTTTGGGGTTTCAATATATCTTTTCTGATAACAAAGCAATGCTTTATGTGTTTGTGCCAATTTTTGTATTGAGAGAGTTTTTACAGCCAGAAATGTATTCACATCTGCTTGCAGCATCCAGTCTTTTGACATCTGTTGATATATGTTTGACGTTGTGACATTTGAAAAAGAAGGTGTACAGACTATCTACGCTCGGGGATATCATTGTAAGATTGGATTTTACAAGTCCTGGCAACTACATGTACACCTGTATTTAAAAAAGAATGTGATAAAATATAAAATTGACTCTAAACATCCGTTCTTACAACTCTATGTTCAACCAGAAGGCAAAAGATTAGAATGTCCTTATATATGACCAGAGGTTTTGTCCATTCTGCCCAAATGTTGTTGTTATTGTTCACAATATAATGATAAGCGCACAGAGCTGTTCACATTACTTTCCGCTTGCTCTAAAGAATTTGCTACTCTCTGTTCGATGGATAAATTCAACTACATTCTGGGAGGCGAGAACTCGTGTACACGTAGGCAAATATATTCACGAATGTTTATACCGTAGAACCAAAAGTGTAAATGACATGCTAGACTCAATATGTTGACTTATTCATACCTATAGATATCAATATATGTTGTTTAGTTGTACTGTAACAGTTGTAGTAGTTGTTATACATGAAGACCTTACGGAAGTCGCTGTACTTTTGTCGTGTCAATAAATAATTCCACATAAATTCATTGTTAAACATTATTTTGCGAGCACCGTCAGCACACATCATGAGGTTTGGAATACAAGTCGCAAATAAAATGTAATAGACTGTAAACGACTCAATGTGTACAGCACGTTTTGTATATTATAGTTGAAGGTTGTACTGACATAGTCATGATTGCCTGAAGTGGACGTCGACTCTGCTGTACTGGTAGGCCGCATGGAGTTGACTTGGGACAAGTATATATTGATAGCCGCGGAAAAGAGCGAGAATGACATTTTGTCAAGAAGGCACTTCAGCAGATCAAATTGTGCAGATGAAGTTTGTAATCGCACCATTATGCTATAGAAAAGACCAATAAATGAAAGAAAAATAGATAGAAATGTGAAAGAAAGAGAGAAAGAAGAACGAAAGACAGAAAGAAAGAAAAAAGGAAGGAAGAAAGAACGAAGGAAAGACAGAAAGAAAGAAAAAAGGAAGGAAGAAAGAACGAAGGAAAGAACGAAAAAAAACACAAAAAAATCTGGAGTTTTGGTGTCTGAAAACAGTATTACATATAAAAGGTAGAGTTGTATTTTAGTGTTGTTTTTTTTCAACACAGTGGCTGTGCTGTCCTATAGAAAGTGAATTATTAAGTCTAGCTAATGTTTTGTTTTCAAACAAGAAGAATTCTGGTAAGCAGGTAACTGAAAGAAATGTATTCTGAAGATGTATTCTGCATAGTTATCGGTCTTGGATACAAGAAAAGCGTAGTTTCATTTCGAGTTCCAAGCAGTTTCCTCTCAGACTGTATTTTTTGTTGTTGACTGGATGTGAAGAGAATAATTGAAAATATCATGTCTAAATGTTGTTTAAAAAAAATCTAAATTGAGGTCAAGGTTGATGAAGCAACAGAGTGACTTCTGGTCCCTAGCAGTTTCCTTTTTTTCTACAACAGATGACTAATCTCCAAGCAGATCTTACGGTAACATAAGATATTATCAAAAGCTGGCAGAGGAGTGAAGCCGGCAGAGGGGTGTGTTTTGCTACAAGGCAAATGAACACCTTTTGGCTGACTACACTCCTTGGCCAGTTTGGTACTATCTTATGCCATTGTAGGATCTTTTTTTTTATTTTTATTTTTTATTGAGACATATAAGACATAGAAGACAGACATAGTGGTGACGCACTCAAGTTGGGAACTTATATTCACGCCACCACTATACATATATACAAAGACATAGACATAACTGAACTAAGAGAAATACAAAATTAAGGAAGATATAAATAATGCTAACATCAAGTAAAAATTAAATGATGTGTAACAAAAGTTGGTATGAGCGCATTCCGGATCCCCTACCCCAGTAACAAAAGATCAGATTTGCAGAGAACTAAAAAGTATAAATCAGGATATAAAACGTTTAGATATTCTAATAACGTTTTGGGTTAAAATAAGAATTTTGGAATTTAAGGAATGTGAGAAAGAAGGACTTCCATTAAGTAATAAAGAAATATGCATATTTTCGGAATGTGTAAATGACTGTCCTAAAAGCCGAGAAAGTTTGCCGAGGAGAAGTAACCTTTGTTGGTGTAATTTGGGCAGTGAAGTAGGTAATGGGCGACTGTTTCGGACCGGCACCCGCAGCTACATGCTGGGCTGTTACGTAGCCCTCGAGAAAAGAGACTTGAGTTCAAGCTGCAGGTGCCGATCCGAAGACGAGTCAGCAAAAGACAGGGATAGCGGGGGCCATGATTACATTTAGCCGGGCGGAATCGTTTGAAGATAAAGGTTTTAAACTGACAAAAGTTTAAGGAGCGGGTTAAGGGGTCGAGGTTGTTCCAGTGTGAGATACAGTGTAGGATCTGCTTGGAGATTAACAGATAACGCTTATGTACGCTTTATGATACATAAGTACCTTAGCCGAGAATATTTTAGCACATTTCTAGAGTGTTTTGAATCCATTTCCAACAGGTGGTCGGAACACCGTTGGGATGATTGACATGTCGTTTCCCACGTCCGCGGACGTGCGCAAGGTGCTGACACTGCGCATGTGTGCAGCTTTTGTTCTTTTCCCCCTCGCATCGCCCAGAAGAGGGTCTAGGACACAGATTTGATTGTCAGCAATGAAACACTTCAAACAACTCGAGCTGGATTCACCACAGCGTGTGGATGGAGGACCTTGTTTGTGACTCCAACACAGCATGCGCGTCCTGTTTTCACCAGCCCCAAAATAACAAAAAAAGTTACGTATTGAATGGCACTACTGGGCATCATTCAATGACTTCACATAGCGTTTATCTTTCTTGTCATAACCAGTTGGAGATAAACTCTTCAGTGAGCTGAGCTGTCCCGAGAAAAAAAAAGTCTCCTCTAAAGAGCTCACATTCGTCGTAGGGAGTCGTACAATTTTCATACCGTGTAATTTCAAGCAGGCTGTCAGGCCGGAAGAGGCAAAGCCTTTCAGCG
>NC_049979.1:25600371-25614439 GCF_000003815.2 Branchiostoma floridae
TGTGTTTGTGTGTGTGTATGTGTGTATGTGTGTGTGCGGTGTGTGTGTGTGTGTGTGTGTGTGTGTGTGTGTATGTGTGTGTGTGTGTGTATGTATGTGTGTGTGTGTGTGTGTGTGTGTGTATGTATGTATGTGTGTGTGTGTGAGGGGGTGACTTTGTTGGTGCACGGTTCTTTACACCGAAACTCAAGGAATAGACAAGTAGTAAAAACATATACAATTTTATGTCTCGTATTTCAAATATCATTTCAGTTTAGAAAACATTTTGGCTGATGACACCATCCAACTAGCATGGATTATTAATGTTGATGATTAGATTACGTCAGATGTCATCAAGGTAAGAAAAAACAACTTTACAGTAACAAGAAAGCCAGGAAACTGACAGGTTACATTTGCCAAACCCAAATCAGCGTCATTTTGTCAATATATGATACCTACAAAAAAGCAATCTTAAAAAAAGGTGAGCATGAGTCATTATTTTCAGATAAGTTTTTGGCAAATTTTGTGGTTCAACCTTGAGTCGTTCTGAAATTATGTGTGATTTTATGAGTATTCTGTCTGAATAGGGTAAAAAATTTTCCCGAGTCCCGACTATCTATAAAATGTTAACGATTGAGAAGATGAGCAAAAAAACGGTTGTTTCAAGAAAGTAAAAGCGAGGTACAGCTTCCACAAAGACCTACCAAATATGAAGGGTGAGTAGATAAAACAGACCGTTTCACCATAATCTATTTTGTCAAAGAATAATATCTCATCGTTTTGGATGTCCACGTCTCCTGCGTTCACGAATATATCCAGCCGTGTGAGCGTCCGAATTAGTTTTTATCACTCCCAAACACCCAAGTTTTATCTTGTCTTTCCGTCCCGGGGGTGATGGGACAGGGTCAGATGTGACGCCGTGGACAGCTGTTCTGAGTTGGATAAGGACTTCTATGCCGTGAGAAAGATAATGGTGGTGCGTCACGCGTGCATCAGCAAACCATCATGATTAACTTGTTTGTCTTTAATACATCTCTCCTATCCTTGGCCCTTCTTACACTTACATACTTCACCCCTCAGTCCTTCTCTACTCTCTCCACTCTGTTCTCTTCAGCCCACTCTTTCCTTCCCTTCTACAAGGAGACTTAGATAAAGTAGAAAAAGAAAGAAATATAGGAAGGTGATTTTCAAAACCGTACCATTGCGTGAAGCAAACCTATCAAGATGTTCTCATTTTGGTGACACGATGATGGTCAAAAGAGAAGAGACAAGGACACTGAAGAGGAAAGCTCTTGGTGCCATTCATTTGAGAATTATCTAACCAGCTTTACATTCACCAAAATTCCAACGGCATATTTGAAATTAGCGGCTCGCGTATATGCGTCACCTCTTTAAACCCTCATTTTAAAAAGAATGTTATTTTTTTCGGAAAAAAATATTGGTTTGATTGTCGTGGCGTTCTTTTTATTGGACGTGGGTTTCAATTTGTGAATTTGTGTCATGTTTAGAAGCCATGTGTGTATACCAGTGTCATGTCTGTCCACGTGCCAGGGATTTTCAAAAGGCAATAGAATTAACCTCCGGTCTACTTATAGCAGACAATGTTCTTAGCCTTCAGACGGAAGCTCAGGATGGGTCCTTGAATTGCTAATGTCCTTCAAGGTCAACTCAATAAAGTTCTCTCCGAGCCGTCCGAGTGTGCGTGGCTACAGAAAATTGTTTCCCGGTTTCATCTTGCTTTGCTATGAGTGGGACGAAACTAATACTAGGCAGCAGTATGGCCTCCTTGTCGTTTCGTGGGCAAACGGAAGTGACGCAAAACATTTAACCAATCAACTGTTCATGATAATGAGAAAGTGAGTGGCTACTGTGACGTCATTTCCTCCACTCGTTACGTTGTTACAGCGTTTTCGAGAATGACGTTTCTTGAGACAACATGATGACCATAACTTAGGCTTTGATGGTTCCTGGACTAATTCACAAATATGTGAGAAGTTCAGAAAACTAATAGATATATTACCAACAGGATTTGCAGCTCCTATTAAAGTTTACTTTAATAGTGAATCTTTGTACTATTCTATTTTGCCAAAAGAAACGAAACAGCTAAGCCTAAAGCTTGTCTTAATGTTGCTGGTAATTTTTGATGTACAAAATAATGGTACACGTGTATGTAACTATCGATGTCAGAGAGATTTTGAAATAAGATTTTAATCACGCTTTATTCAGGGTAACAAACTGTCAATAAATTCTACCATATCAGTGTGACTTGCGAGTAATGATTTCCCCCTAAGAAACAGGGGAATGACCCTTAAGCTGTAAGACACGCCGGTACCTTAGCCGAGAATATTTTAGTCCATTTTTAAATTGGAATGCTAACTATGATTCCAAATGTCTGCATACTTTCCCTACTTCTTGTCCAGCCCTAGGCCCTCACAGCCAACTGTACCTTTGACACACTAAAAGCAGCGCTCCATGCGGCTGGTCCAAAAGTGCAGGTAATTTATCTTTTCTGTCAGGTCGCTTTCGACCAACTGCAAAGGACGGAGGAGGGGGGTGTTGTTGATTAAAACATAGAAAGAATTATAACTAGTCTGAGAAGAAAACATTTATTTGCTGTATATCCAATGAAATAACCTACATAACACCCTCTCCTTGAATGGATGAACTCAATGTTCGGGTTTTCGCAAGGCTTCCAGGAATTCTATGTGCGAATGTTTAGTTATGGATGAACATAACGTACAGGCAATGTCACAGACATTGATTATACGCCATACCATACCACGGGGCATCTGCTATATGATTAAGAATTCCATGTTGTACCGTGCAGGTACAATGATGTCATTTTCCCGGACAGGCCCGGCTAGTTAGGCGACAACGATGTCGTATTAGTTGTTTTTTTCTTTAAAATTTGCAAAGCTAGATGAGAACGTTCGTTCGATTCCTTTCTAAAGCGCTTTAGGAAACAGAATTGCAACGAAACACTGACACGAGTCCTCAAACTTTGTCTTTAAATCACTGAGTTTTAGTAGATTATATCTCGATTATGAGGTGTGGTGGAAAAGCAACAGCAGAGGGCGCTGCGCACTGTGAAACTCGGGCCCTTTTAAGGGACGGAACATCAATGATTAAGGCAAGAGCCGATGTACGCGAAAATTCTCCATGTCGTGTTATTGTTCCATTATTTGTATTTTGCAATAGGAAACGACCAATCACGTCGTATATCAGTAAATATTTCTGTCATCTGCACCAACAGCTGACCCAAACATTGGGCTTATGTGACATAAACCTGCCCTTCTTCCCCTATCGTCCCTACTATTTCCTTTCAGGTTGAGGCATTTGAGGCGTGCGGAGTAAAGCAACGGCGCGCCCTGGCGATCTCGTTTGGAATGGCAGTAAATCTAACTCGAAGACCGTAGCTGGTTGTGTGTGTGTGTGTGTGTGTCGTAAAACAGTGTTTGAATTTTATGATGAAACCAAATGCCAGAGGTGGGTACCGGTACAGAAAATTCAGGTACCATTGCAAAGGATGATAAAAAAAGCTTTCCGATATCAAACATAACTGAGAGAGGTTCAACTGAAGTTTACAAGGCTGATGTGTGCGTGCGTGCCGTGTGTGCGGATGTTAACAGACGATATATGTGACGCATGTTCAAAACTTGAGCTTTGACATGAAATACGTCTTATGAGTACAAAGTACAAGTAGAACAGCGAGTAACACGAATCAACGATATAGACGTCTTCATGTATTACTTTGCACGCTGGCACTATGCTCAGGGGACACGTGATGTCTTTTGCCCCCAGAGCTACCCATAGTGCTCTGCATCTACCAGCATGCAATTGGAAAACACGAAAGGTTCAGGATCAGTCATCTATTCACAGTCCGTCTGTACCACTATGTTCAGTACATGAAAAGGGAACTGCAAACTTTGGCCATTGGTTGCACTATGTTGTGAGGAGCATATCTATGCTTGAAGTGTTCCGAAACTGCAGGTCTTATTCTTCTATCAGATTTAAAAAAAAAAAAAAAACAGTTGTCATCTTTAGAACTGCCGTCCTCAACACCAATAAATTTTTGTAGCCTTTGAACTGTCATGCATTGGGATTATTAGGATAGTTGTGGCACAGTCCATTAGCGCCGTCTAGCGGAAAGAAAGCGAAGGCATCATCCTTCCACCGAACTCCAATCGTAATCTTTGAGACGAGGCCTGATGCTTTTCGGTTGCTGACAGCGATGAGGCTTCGCTGTAAGTATCACCGTTTTCATCTAAATAGATAAATGCAAATAGATAAAGGAAAAGTCCCCGAATCCTTTACAAAATGACTAAGCAATTCAAATGTATTGTTCTTATGCTTGGCTATCATGTCAAGGCACGAAACGCTCTCTGATTTGCTAAAAATGATTAGAAATTCTGACAACATTGTAGACTGTTTCCTGGTATCTTGGTTCTTTTGACGCTTTGTGCTTGAAGACACCTGACCGCTAGATGTCGCTGTGGAATAACTCGTCGACCTTGGCCTCGGCTGTCTTACCTGTAAGGTTTACCAGGTTTATAGCATGAATAATTCTATGAACAACAAATTCTATGACAAGTGGACGAAGGCTTCAAACTTTTAGCACTGAAGTAGCATTTTTGTGTGTTTGCAGAACAGAATATTTGTTTGGATTACAGAAAGGTTTACAAACGAGAAGGTCTGCGTTGGAACGATTTAGCTACTTGTTGTCAAGCGTATGTCAGTAGAAGCAGCAAGGAAACTGTTTGTTGTCATCAACAGTCCGATTCCGATGATTACCAGTACTTTACTATGGAACTAATCAATGTGCATGGAACGGCGTTGAAACCTATGAAACAAGAACATTCAAGGTACATGCAATACCGGAAAGGCAACATTTTCGAGAATACGCATGTTTCCCTCCCAGTAATTTGCCTTTTGTCAAGCTACTCGCACACAGTACTACATGTATACTATTCGGCTCACCCCACGAGGCGTCACAAAAATAGGCTCGCCCCTGAGGCTTGTCCAAAATTGGCGTAATCTATACGACTTGATTAATTGATTCATTGAATTACTGCAGTAATAAACATGTTTTGTGGAACGTTATACGTCATATAACGGAGTATACGCAATTGTTCTTGACCAAATCAGTTTCTTTTTGTGTATTTTTTGTGATATACAATGTAGATGTAATATGACCATTTTAATATCTGTCTATATCTGCCTTTTACTCCAGCATTTATGTACTTGAGTCGCTAACTTACTGCACTTAAGTAATTCAGAAACTTGATTATATGACACATAAATCTGATTGTATCTTGTAAGACAATGTGTATAAGAATAGTATCTATTTCACATGCAAAGAAGATATTAGTCGCTAGATGTCGCTGTACTAGATCGTGATTACTCGGACACTCGTGGTTGTGAAGTTTTCATGTGAACAAAAAATTCCGAAATAATAAAGAAAAATAATTTTCTTCAATGAAGAGCACACAGGAATTTCACAGGATAGTATGGCATGTCAAAATCAAACCCTAACGCGTCTGATAAGACCACAGAAAGTTAATTGACATCAGAGCTCTCATTAGTTTTCGCTTGATTTAGAAAAAAGTACAAACAACATTTTCCCCATCCAGAGATGGTGAACATGACGGGAAAGTACCAAAATGGGAAATTATGTCATGTGGTAGCCTTGATTTTACTTACTTGCACTAGTGAGGAACATGTATGCAGCCATAACCGAGGCTGCAGAAGTGAAACTATCAACAGTAAAAGATTCACCAATGTTGTAGCCATGACTGTAGTTGTCAGCTTGGTAGATGATACCAGTCTACCACACTAATGTCACTTTGTGCACCTTTTGAAAACAGCAATAAAAGACTTGTTGGCTGTGATACCATGTTTTGTTGCTTGAGTTCTTGCTACAACGTTTATGGTGTCTATTTTGAAAATCTAGATATCTTTTTTTGCCCTCTCTCATTAAATGTTGCAGTCTGCAGAGAAGTAAGAAAAGCATCGGTAGGAATGTTCCAAGTTAGAAATGGTTGTGCCCCAGAACGAATGATTCCTCTCAACACTAATGATTCTTTGTAACATAACTGAGTGAATCTTATAGATGTCTTGGAGCAGTCTAGTAAAATTTATACGTTATTTCCTTGTAGTACCAAGCTTGACAACAACCTTTTGAAATGTCATGTGACCTGAACAGAAGCGTGATGTCAGCAACGGGGCAAAACTGCTCGGTAGTCTCTGCCGTCTGTGTTGAGGGATGGTCGCTGAGCTCTAATGTAGACGGCCTCTTTATCTCCTCCAAAGAGCCTATCGAACATCACTCGATATAGACGGGGGCCGATACCGACTGCCAGGGCATGCTTTATCGTTTATGACGTCATTATTCCGTTCATGACATATTCAGGACTTTGTTACCGAAGACAAAGATGAAGAGTACTGCTGTTTTCGTAATGACCAATCAGTTCTGAAGACGCGAAACTGTACTTCCTACAACAGTACAAGGACCAATCAACAGTACGTTCGCCCTGAATTGATGACACTGAACGGTACTACACTATATCGTCTGTAAGCACCAATCAGCTTGATTCAAAGTACATCGTGAATAGATGTACTCTAGCTTCAAAGAACCAATAAACATCAAGGACACAGCCAAGAGTGTTATATATTCTGTAAGGTCCAATGCGCACTGCGGACACAATGAACAGAAGTATACCGTAACGTTATATCATCTTTAAGGACCAGTTAGCAATAATCACATCGTGAAGAGATTTTATAAGGACCAAACAGAACTGGAGAAACGGTGAACAGCATAACACTAGATACTAGATAACGACCAATCAGCACCAAGGACAGGGCCAACAGTACTGTTCAATATGCACAAATCAGTTTTAGAAAGTAGTTAGAACTTTTTACGAAGCAATTATTAATCAGTTTCTCGTACTCTCGTATTGCTGCTACCCTTTCACATATTTTCAAGACAGCCAATACGATGGAATTGTTTGTTACGAATACGTTTGGTTAGACATCCAGGTTAACAATATTCAGATACTGTGCCGGTGTCGATTCATTCTGACCAATCAGAAGGGGCAATACACACTGGCCTGGCCGGAATCTATGCGTCTTAACCTACTTGGAACGGGGCCTTCTGATTGGTCCGCCGTGCCTGGCTATATGACAGTATTCTATAAACAATAGTCTTCCATACACCGTACTAAGGACAATGAAAGCTACCTACACATTTTGTAATGTTGAATTGTGTGATATAATTGATGTTTCATCCAATATCTTGAACACATGTTCGCTATCATCGGAATGACGCGATTTGGTCTATTCGTTATCAGAATACCAAATAGACTGTTTGGTTTCATAAACAGCTTCAAAATTCGCAGTTCAAAAGTACTAAACATTTAAAGTAAGCAATTCATATCTCTTGTTTGCATGATTAAAATATCTGTTAATGTTCCATCTGCCATAAATTACATGCGTTTTATGTTTGAAAGTCCAATCACGGAAAACGGAATGCATATTTTCCTCATTAATTATGTAAATCAACTCCTAATTTGCTTGATTTGTGTACATCTCTGTCTAGGCTACCTATATACAAAATTTCTTGGAAATTCGACCTCCTGCGGTCAGTTATTCTCTTTGAAATATTTCAACAAAACTGCCCTGAAGTTCCAGAGCAAGCTGCTATGGGGCCCAAACCAACGTTAAAAACTTTCAGCCATCAAAGAATACAGACCATGGCATGTCCAGGACAAAATATGCAAAAATCAAGTTCTGCTACGGTACCAAGTTGGCAAGTTCACACAACAGGAGGTCCAAAATCAACATTGCTTTTGTCTTCTCGCAATTCATTCAGGGGCTCTATAGTTATGCTGACTAATGCTGACAAATACTCGGAAACACAAACACACAGACACACACATACACAGACCACCAAAAACAATACCTTCATTTTTCCAGGAGGTTATTAAGAAATAAAAGATTGTGAGTTATAGTTAGATTTAGATGTCGGTTATAATGAATGATGATATGACAAGAAGGTCTGCCAAGAATGCAATAGAAAAAGATACATCGCAGATCAATTGGCACCTTTTGGGAAAAGAAAATTATCATTCCATAACTGATTGAAATTTGCTGTTTATATGTAGAATTTTCATAATGAGTTGATGACTTTACATAAATTTGAGTCGATAACTTGACATCTTGCAGGTCAGTTTCACACTGTTCATACCAATATAGTAGGCAAGTGTTGAGCGTTATGTTGGTGTCCTTAATTTGCATTTCACCGAGCTCAATTGCATGCGTTTTAAAAGACTAGTTGGCAAGTTTTATGTATTCTTCTGGCATTATCTTTTTGGGGCTTTGATAGCAGTTATTTGAGAAGATTTCTAGATGTCCTCAAACGCTGATCTACGATGCACTAAAGTACATATAGAGCTGTGTCTTCCTCCATGTTGGTGTCTCTATGCCGTCCCGTGAAAAGCGCTCATACCATGATGTACGTGAGCAGTCGTCCATAGCGTGGAGATCGGATATAGGAGAATTCTTTTTACACAACCAGAAGGTACATACATTGCTTACGTTTCCATGTCTCTCAGACACCTTCGTCAGAGTTTCAGATTGTTTTCTCACCCAAAAGCGCCACCTACATCGGCTACATATAGCGGCGTGAAGCAGAACTATAGTTAGAAGCTTTGACGAAGGTGTCTGAGAGACATCGAAACGTAAGGAATGTACGTACCTACTGGTTGTGTAAAAAGAATTCTCCTATACCATATATTCTACCAACCTCATGAAACTATTTTCGGAAGCGTGAAGATCTGACCACACACTTCATGACCGTGTGCCTCCTCAATGATCGACAGCCATGGGCAGACATTAAGGAATAACAATGCGTTCACTATACCGAGAGCTAGGACTGACTGGCTTAAAGAATGCATGAAGACCTTTATTGTCATACCTACTTAAAACTTTCCTTTGTGTACAAAAAGGAAACTTCCCTTCCGATGTAATTTCAAAGAGGTGCAAAAATATCAAATTCCACAGTGCAGGCAATAAGATGTAGCGCAGTACTAAACGTTACCATTCATTATTCCAAATATATCTCAGCTATTGTATCTATGATAAACCATGGTCAGACCCATTACTGTAAATGCAGAAATGTTCGCGGTGGATTAATGTTCGCGGTTTTCGCGGTGACCACTTCACCGCGAACTTAAAACCACCGCGAACATTTTTCTATTATGGTATTAGATTGCAGTCTATGGTGTTACCGCGAAATTAAATCCACCGCGAAAAGTCCTTTTTCCCGCTACCGCGAAATTAATCCACCGCGAAAAGTCCTTTTTCCCGCTACCGCGAAATTAAATCCCCGCGAACTTAAATGCATTTACAGTATCATAATCATTTTCGGCGGAGTGCAATGACTAAGTCAATTTTTTCTGTCCAACAATTCCTGTCTTCTATGATCCCTCCGAAAATAATTTCATCAGGTTGGTAGATAATAGGACATAAGAGTTTTCTTTTACACAACTAGTTTTTCTCACCTGCTGACGTTTCGATGTCTGTCCGCAAAAGCGACACCTACATCGGCTACATGTAGCGGCGAGAAGAAGAACTCCAGTTACAAGCTCTTAGGAAGATGTCTGACAGACATCGAAACGTCAGCAGATGAGAAAAATTCGTTGCGTAAAAGAAAACTCTTACGTCCTGTCTTCTATGATGTTTTTAAGCCAACGAAAACTTGCATAACTGTGTCTTTTTGTCCAAAGTAGCAGCTCACTTGTCAGCTAAGCCCTGTTCACTATCAGTGTCATGTCAATCTCATTCTCCTGCCCAGCCAACTATATTTTTCCTTTGAATTAGTGTATCCCTAATTGACCAGTAGCAGCGGTAAAACTACAAAAGCACATTCAGCACCAAGGACAGTGCCGAACACACTTAAAAGCCATCCCATTAAAATCTAGTTTACGAAATTGAGATACACAGACACAATGCCTGTCATCTCTCCAATGGAAGCGGCGACAATCTGCTCATCATTGTCATTGTAGAAAGTTGTTTTAAGCTTAGGTAGGGGCCACAAGTGAGCTAATCCACACACGTATAGCAAATATACAGCTATGTGATGTAATAGTCCACAGCCATGATTCCCAGAAATACCGTGTATATACCGCATCGTGAACTACTGTCCCACAAAAGCGCAGCAGGACCCAAATATATCAACAAATTTTCCAGATGAGTTAGCCAGAAATTCATAGATCTTCGGATCGTGCGTGACGATAGCAAAACGATATGATCGCGTTTGCAAGTTATACAGGACGGCACACAAACGCAAGGAATCGGAGCGCAGAGAGAGAGAGAGACTTTATATATCGTCAGCAATACTTCCTGTTTTGAGTCGCAAATTTAGTATTCTGATGAACGAGTGATAAAACCTCTTTCCACATGCTCGTTCTGTTTTAAATGAGACGTAAAATACGGCAGTCCGCCCCGCTGCGACGCGTCCCGTTGCCTCTGCTGTGCAATAAACCATTTATCATCGACGGCAATAAAGGCTGCAGCTGGTATGTTGGAATCAGACGGTCGGTCCCCCGGGTTTAGGCGACCAGATTTGTCAGGAAACACGAGATATTTAACGGCATCCTGCAACAAAACGGTTGATACATGCCTCTCGCTCTCTAAAACAAACCTGGACAGTTACACAATTTGTTTTAACATCATCGTTGTCTTCATATGAACCAACCAACATTTCTTCATACGTTTATATTAGTTAGACATCCGCGTAAACAATATTCAAATACAATTCAATCTCTACAACTGGATGAAAAAATTTCTTCATATTTCTATATCTAAAAAAAAATCAGTTTTTACAACACCCAGTAACTTTTCGCTCGGTTTTACATGAGATGTTTACAGCACAGCTACCTTTATATGACTGTAAATGCATTCAGCCATTAGTGTAAGATTCAGTTATTACTCTAAGCGTTACGTCCATATATCCAGTCTGTTTCCTTTTAAGTTTTTGTTCCGTGTGAAATGCCTTTGGTGTAATGTTTTTCCTCTGTCTCCCTTTTATCGCACACAAAAGTACAAGTGTAGCTTTAGAAGAGCTCGCGATGATCAGCAGGCGAGAGTATTGTTCGGAAGGTCCCTCAGGTGACATCGTGAAATACCGAGCGATGCTTCTACAAGCCGGATAAAAAGGACATACGCGTATTGATGCCCCATTAGATGTACCGGGGGACCGGCGGGGCTGACAGCAGCTCCTCCCGCTAGTAGTGTTAGGTGACTCGGGCATCGAACTTTTCCTCGTAACTCGCCGACCTTTAGTCTGACAGGTGGAGGCAAACAGCCTAATTGGGGCATATGCCGACCCGGGGAAAACATTTTAGCGTCACATGGAGGTCAGAACAGATAGGCATCTCCTCAAAGGTCGGTGGGATATAAATGATCTCTGTGCGCTCGGGGAGGCATTAGCTGACACGGGAGACAATACGGCGCACAATTGCAATGATATGTTACAGATCCTCGCCAGAAGGCATGCTTCCCCTGTTAATTGAATTATTAATACCTGCTAAGTACCTCGGAAAGGAAGTTGAAAGAAACCTGGACGTATCAGACGTTGCAATCCATCATATCATCCCTCCATTTGACCAGGGTCATTTGTTATGTGATTCGGCTCATCTAATGCACACACACACCTATGGATGACATCTCCGCTATTGATTACTGCACTGGAGTAATGGATCATGGGGTCCAAATTTGTAACAACCCATGTATCCACCCAATTTATCTTCAATCATCACTGAAAAGGTCGATAATGTACCTGCAATTTAGACTACATCTGGCCCGAGAGAGCCGAGAAATTGAAAGGCAGGGGCTTTGGTGATTACGTGTTGTGGAAGTAGGATGATCGCGGTGAGCTGGGATGACACCAGGGTATGATATGTGGTGGTGACAAGAGTCGGTTTTGTATGATACACCGGCACAAGAGCTTCTGACGTCTCTACACAGGTAGATGAAATCACCTAGACCTGTGATCGTATATGACTAGAATACTAGAATTCCACAGAAAAAAAGTCCTCCAAGATTTCTCTGATTATCTCTCTCTTGCTCTAACTTTTCCCCTTCTATTTCTCTTAGCTGCTTTTTTATCTTTCTTATTTTCTCACTCTCTTTGCGTTCCATACCTTTAATAACAAACTCCCAATATGGCAGCCATACGCGTAATTTTCCGGTGCTGCTTACTGACATTTAACAACTACATCATCCAAGATGTCACATCAACAACAGAAAAGCCATACTCAATTCGTATTATCCACATCTTTCCCCGTTCCTACACCCTTTATTTATCCTTGAGTCTTCAGTCGCCGGATTTAATGGGTGTGACGTTTTGGAGTGAGAAGTGTTCTCTTTGTGCTATCGATTCACAGTTGCGCGAACGCCTCGGAGAAAGTGCACTAGGGCAATCATCTAATGGGTGGTATAAAAAGAAGCCTTCCCTAATGGGATCCAACGTTAAATGTGCCAAATCACCCCTACCAGCATATTGCTTGGCTAAGCCGGAACAGATCCAACGTAATCCACCTAAAGCCAACGGAATGAATTGTCTAGTGCACCACGGGTATTCTCTACTACGAGGTGTCAGCATTTTCTCTCGATCTGCACTCTGAGATTCATTAGCTTCATTAATCAGTCAGCCATTATAGCTGAGCTGCCGTAAACAACTACACGTAAACGGTGCGTATATGTGGTCATAAACTACGCGTAAATGTGCTCCTGAACACTTGTGACATTCTACAATATGAAGATAAACAACATCACCATACAATGATAATACGCAGATAAAGTATAAACACATAGAAAGACTCAAATGTATAATTCGTAGATACCCACTTAGCATGCAGACATTGGAATATGGGATTTTATCACGCAAAAGCTATTTAATGGGACACTTGAGAAAATACAGTTTGCTGTCTAGTGCAATTTTTCTGATCGTTGGCTGTAGAACAAAGGAGAGGCAAAGTAATTATTTTGGAATAATCTTTTTCTTGTCTGATACATCAAGAACGTAAAAGCTAATTCCGCTATTCATCAACAGAGCGTGCACAAAGTACAGTGATCTACATCCAAGTATGTACGCATACATTATCTACAGCATCGTTACACTTGGATTACATCGTCGGTATCTTTGCTCAGATTTGCCTTTCTGAGCAATGTTATTATCTTGTGATGTTTTGCATGTTAAAAGTGACATAGTGGTAATGTCATAGCGTTATTGTCTCTCCGAGTCAGAAACTATCATGTTTAGGCCATGTTGTTTGGATTATATGGATGACATCCTGTGTGAACCCAAAACTGATGCGAGCGCGCGAAAAAAAATGGCAAGAAGTTGTCTTCATTATGAAATTTCAGGCCGGCGGTAAGGGAAGTTGAGAACAAATTACTAAACACAGTATAAAACACCGGTACCAAACAATAGATTCTTTAGTTTTATTCTTTCTTCTTCATTGACTTTGGAATTGAATTTGTCATACATTAGCGTCCGCTCTCTGATATTTTCTTCCGATTTGCGGCATACATGCAATAACTCATTTTGCTGCTTAATTTACAGTATGATCTGTTGTATATCTTTGAACAAATGATGACCGCGGATTTCATCCCAATCAACATGGCCCTATTCATAATAACTGCCGCCTGTTTTACCCTGAGTCACATTCCCGTAGTCGTCTTTCGATTCGTTGGCTCTGTCCTGAGTGCTGAAGGCCTTCCAGTGCAGCTCCTGGGATGATAGTGGGATGGTGACATCGCGTGGCGCAGCGGCAGCGTGTTTGGCTCGGGACCGAGAGGTCTCTAGTTTGAATCCCTGCCGTGCTACCGATCTTGTGCCCGTGGGAAAGGCACTTTACACGGTTTCCTCACTTAACTCAGGTGAAAATGAGTACCTAGCTCGGATAGGACGTTAAATGGAGGTCGCCGTGTTTGGGGAGAGCCACACCCCACGCACGTTTAAGAACCCGCCGCACTTATTGAAAAGAGTAGGGGTCCTTCCCAGTGTGAGTGAATCAAACCTACAGAC
>NC_049979.1:25615013-25662425 GCF_000003815.2 Branchiostoma floridae
GTAAATTGAATAAATAGATAGATAGGTTTCACTCCTGACAAGTCTGCTACATCGGATAAGTACACATAAAAGAGCTAGAGGCAATATGTAATCGAATGTAACATTTTTACACTTGTAAAATATAAAGTATAAAATATCAGTTCATATCAGACCCAAAGACGGAAGACAGCTTTCACATCTGACCTGTCTCAATGTTGACATTTGAGAAGCACCAGCTCCCTTCTCTTGTTTCCTGACATTCTGCTGGAGAGAAATCTCAACCTTTACATCTGGCTCACTGACACATGCTCCATTCCACCAGACTTCCTCTACAATCGACGTAACGTTTAAGCTGAGGGCACAACCCGCCGTACGTGCATATACGTGCTGTTAACGTGCCAAAACGTGGGCCATCTTTTGGAATCCGTAAGTGGTTAGTACCGCATCCGTACAAACTCGTAGGGACTCCGACGGATTTTGGAGCACGCAGACACGCCGTAGAACTTTACGTGCAGGTAAAACTTTGTATGCCATCGGGCTGTGGATTCGCCCCCCGTACGTGCCAGTACGGGCGACGCGCCTGCCCTGTACAGCCTGAACGTTTTCAGAAATACACGTGGACGTCCGGACGTGGCCTCCAAAAAAAAACTTTCATTGTACAAGGTACAAAGTATGGCTTATATGTGACAGTGACGGTTTTCAGGTGTCAAATACGCGCAACCCTCTGTCGATCTTAAATATGGCCGATCTTCCATCCATACGCCCAAAGATTGTGGATAATGTGACAGGAGTATAAGGGACGCCATCGAGACCAGCTTCCGCAATATCACAACCCTTACATACACAAGCTGCATTGCCATTACTCCCCATTGTTGCTTTCTTATATAAATTTATATTTTTCTTTGCGGGGCTGGAAGGTCGGTGCACAGCAGTTCTGGTAAGGGGGTGAAGTCTGCCATCTCTGATTGTTCCTTGCTGTCACGCATTGAAACGGATCCCCAATCCTTCAAAAGGTCGCCGTGAACGAAACAATTGATACAGGCGAGTGAAAAACGATGTTAATATACCTAAAAAAACACACACGCTGTTTGACCTTTTCTGGAAGAAAAGGTGCCATGTCGAAAGGGGCAGCGACTGTCACTCAAAGTATCAGGTAACACGACACGAGTACCCGGTCACGTGTAGATGTCATGAGCCTTCATTCACAGATAGGGGTGGGTACCGGTACAGAAATTTCAGGTCCAGGTCCGGTTCAGGTCCAAAGGATCAGGTCCAGGTCCGGACCTGAACCTGGACCTGATTCATTATGACTCATACCAATGGTCCATTTCACTACAAAGAAATCTTTTTGGTGGAGTATTAGACTTACACTGGCATTTTAAAATCCTACAACGTTAACTGCACCTATATGATTGGCTGTAAAACTTGGTAGAAATTACTATAAACTCTACTCTACTTCACTCTTGTTATTTTCTTCCACCAGCAAGCGCCAAAACGTGTGAATGCCTGATAAAATAATATGTTAATTTTCTAATCGGTCCAACATCCGGTCCACCTAATTTTTTCAGGTCCGGTTTTTCTGGACCGGTCCAATGAGAAAAACCGGCTTTGTACCGGTACGCTGAACCGATACCCAGCTCTATCTATTCACAGACCAGCTCTATGGCTCTAAGGTCAGCTTCTTTCGTGCAGAACAATTTACATCTCAATGATGAAATTATTTTGTATTGATGTCATGTGGTATAAACATAAAGGTGTAAAAGACAACAAATGAATTACAGCAAAGCTTGTTATCTTTAACTCCGTTTCTTTGACCTGAAATCTTTGCTCCAGCAAGTTTTCACTCCTTCTGAATTTTATTCAAGTCAATAGAAACACCATATCAAATTAGTTTATACGTTTATAAATATTTGTGATAAGAGATTCGTTTGGTATGAATTACAAGGACATTATTATTATTTTTATTATTATTCTTAACTTGATGTTCGTTGTTCCTGACCAATCACGAATTGGTCTATACATGCATTACTTGCGTTCGTTTAGTTTGACTTTGTATTGGTTTGTAAAAAAAAACGACAACAACATGACGTTAGCATTCTTCCTAGCCAAAATGATCATTTTTATAGACGCGGAGTCAGACCAACATTATTCTATGCGGAGAGAAGACAAGGTTTAGGGCCATCTCTGCAGACAACTTGTCGCTCAATAATACCGAGGAGATTTCAAGTTTCTGTTTTGTTCCCATTATGGGAGCTTAACGCTTTCCCCTCAGAATCGTCTGGGAATCGTGCCCAGATCGGAGTGATGAGAACGGCCGATTATCCCGGCTTTCGCCTAATCACCGCTGCTGCGCTTAACTACCGGAGTGGTTTGGCGACAGGAGGCGACATTCGATGGCTGAAGCCTTAGTGCACCTACTTTTCTGTCACCTTCTTCTAGTTTCGCTGCCCGCGAGCTCCCAGGGGCTTTCCGCCCACCCGTGGAATAGGTGAGCAGGCTTTTTGGACGACATGCGATAGTATATCACCCGTCCCATGGGAGATAAGATGGCGCGAAAGCAAGACAAGGTTTCCTCCCCCGGCGTTTTTAATCCATGTCTCTGCAGACACCGTTGAGACCACCGTGACATCTGGACGATCCCGGTGACCAAATCGTCATCAATTCTGTGGCCTGCATCTGTACTTGTTTCTACTTTCTTTTACACAACTCGTACATCATTTCCTCTGCAAACTGGCAGCGAGGCGCGAATCTGCGGGCGCGACAGGAAAACTTTTTTCATCACGGATACAAGATGGCGGTGAATAAATGAATGAATGGATTCATAAAAGATCAGAGTTCAATAAAAATCTAGGACACAATTGTTAAAAACGACAGAAAAGCGTAGCAAAACAGATGAGGAAGATAAATTTGTTTTCATACAAGACTTAACAAGGTGTTGAGGTCATACTTCGTTCATCAGTTAAAGCATGTAAAATGTTCGGAACTGCAACAACTTTCCATTCATTTGCCAAATAAATGTAGAATTGTGCTGACAGCTAATTTCATGTCTAATATTTTCTACATTTATTTAACTTTCGAATGCCACAAGAATAAAATTCACACCTTGTATCACATTGTAATTCTAGTATTATCTCATCGATTATGCAAATTAGGTCTTTCTTTCCATATTTAATATCAAGTTATTTTCTCACCTTCTCAGTTACACATGTCACATGTGAGAGAGCCATATGAAATACACCTGATTTATAAACATTCCACATTAATCATGCAAATTAGCTCTTATTTTACAGAATCATTATGTAAATTATTACTCAAAATTGTGTCACATAACATATGATTATGACATACTATTGTCAAGCGATCTACATACCAAAAAGTCATGACAATTCGGAATAAAATTAGGTCCCTGCAGTTCCAAAAGAGCTGCCAGGGGGCTTAAACTTACACCACTTACTATGTGCCTCAACAGTTATCTACCACTCAGAAATCACGACCACAGCATGTCTAGAACACAAGATATCAAACCCGTTATTTCCCTGCTGTACCATAACAAGCCACTAGGGGAGGGGGGGGGGGGGGGCAAATCTAATAATTTTGATGTCTAATCAAAACCCACCCACATGAAAAATATCAAGACCATCTATCCAGGCATTCTCAAGTTATGTTCACAGATATACACACAATCCCCCAAACATAAACTTCTTTTCTTGCAAGCTTGGTGAAAGTATCAAAATTTAAGAGAACGTAGAAAGAACATAGTTCTAGGTTCATACTACTTTTGAATTTGATGGCAAGTAAAGCTTATGACTCTTGAAATGAAAATGATACCATATTGTACGTCGATGAAGGTTAGACATCCAGGTAACAAGAATGCCAAAAAACTGCTACTCAAGCAGCTGGATATGATGTTGGAAACTGCCAGACGTTTCAGATAGCATCCGCTATCTTTTGTCAGTGACGTGTGAAAATTTTCAACTGGGCAGGACAAGAGTACTTTCCGAACGTCAGTTGTTAACATGTAGCACGTCGGTTTATGACAGCTGCACTATAAAGACAAGTTGATCATCACTAGAATTCCCAATATTTAATAATTACTTTCCGCTTTGAATCTGCTATACCCGTTTTATCCCGAAGGAAATAACGTTAGTTTTAAAACTCTTCTAAAAGTCAGTTTTAGCACAACAAAATGACCGCGGAATTCACCCTTATTTATGGCCACTTTTACCAATGTCAGTTTCATACACGTCTACATCTGAAACCGCATTACCAGTCTGTATGAGAGCTGTAGGTGATCACCTCCCCCCGCGTTTATAGTACAATGAGACATATGAGCCATATTGCATGACCCTGACCTCTCTAACCTTCCCTAACAAAGCCAGTCAGGCCTTCTGTAATCCACACACAAAACGCCCCGATCTCTTCTCCTACATCTGATCTATCCGATCTAGAGTATTACTCTCACACAGGCCTTGGCGAGATTGAAAAACGACGAAACGCCCGGGAGAAAAGCTTTGCATCAAAGAAAAACCCCTCTCCTTGAATGGAAGCTCGCTAGCAATGGTGAGAGAAAAAGGGAAAGATGAAACACATATCCTATTACTTGTCGAAGCTTGGGAACACACACCGCCCCCTTCAAGCCTTTTATGTTGAGTTTGTTCGCTCTCTGTGGAAAACGCCGGATATTAGAACGTAACCGTTTCAGAATGGCTGATTATTTTCTTGTGGTTACACGGCGTGTGTCTCCCACTGCCAGCCTCCCAACATGCGACTAAACAGGCGCGTATTTCTTTCCGCCAAACGGAAGTGAATCTATGATACAAATTGTACAACCTCTCACCGATATGATATCTTGTGCTACGTATCTATGATCTTTAATTGACAGGAAATTAAGTGCATTTTTTTAATACGATTTTGATTAAGCTGTAGTTCTAGCTATGACACCCGGCGTGGTCTGAGGAAATCATATATTGTAAACTTATTGAACAACAAAATTACAGGGAGTTCCGTAAGGTCTTGTTACTAGATGAACAAAGGTAGATACAATGTTTTAAACATAGTAATAACAAGGTAAACAGAAACGTCACTATTTGAGTTTAAAACCGTACTTGAGTTTCCTGGATCTACTTTGTACATCTAGATACCATGTGATGTAGTTGTCTAGTTGTCGGACGTTGCTACTTTCTCTGTTATCAGGGCATCTTGGCTGATAAGTTTGGTTCAGTAGATCTCTGTTCAGTATTTCCTGGTAACACCTTAAGAAGGTCGTGAGGGTCAAACCGCTAACACGCTGCACCATCATCGCGCCTGCACCGCTGCCTTACCCCTTATTAAGCTCTGACCCCCGCACCTGTTCTTCGCTCCGGGCCGGGGCAGGGGAGGGCTGACCTCTGTCCGCGGCCATTACAATCAGCACGGCTGGGTCTACAGATCAATTTCATGGAAGATCTAACGTGAGAGTGTTGTCAAACACCTCTAGCAATATTCTTACAGCTTCGTGTTTGATCTGGTTATAAAAGGGCAGACATCGTAAACTGGAAAGTTATACTGATGTTTTTTGGATGGTTGCCCAAGCAGAGGGCGTTATGTGTCATCATCGTCATATTAGGCAAGAGTTTTGTGATATGAGGTAGCCGGCTGTTGCGCTACATTGTCAGTTGTTTCGCCACATGGCAAGGGTCGTTTCGTCACATTTGAATATTGTTTTAATCTTATTTTCTAGTACTTGCTGCCCAATGTGCCTCACGGCACAGGAGGACCTAAGGTCTAAGGTAAGGTAAGACAGCTAAATAGCATTAAAATAGCATTGCTAGTATCACTTTCGTATTCATAGATGCCCGGGGGCCCACGGACGAAATAATAACATTTGTCTGAGCCATCCATACAAGTTCATATGTACGAGGGGCGTGCAATAAGTAATGGTCCTGACCCACTTCCAGTTGTCTGATCTAAATGAAATTTTGTATGTGTAATAATTCATATCTCTATGGGTTATGTTGCAAAAGACAGCTCTGAACTAATTGTGGTTTCTGATTTACTGGTGTTTGAACTTAGTCAGGTGCGAAATGGACCAGGTGTGAAATGGAACCAGTTGAGTGTCGCGCAGTGATCCGGTTTTTGTATTTGAAAGGACGCACACCAAAGAAGACTTTTGATGAAATAAATGAAACTTATGGTGATGATGCCCCATCATATGACCTTGTAAAACGCTGGCATCCTGAATTCAAACGTGGCTGGAAGTCTGTGGAAACAGCTCCCAGACCTGGTCGTCCCTCTTGTGCCATTGATGAGGCATCAGTTGGAGGACCAACCTGGGGTGTCCTACAAAATCGGTGTCCAGAGCTGCATCAAACGATGGGAGAAATGCATAACTCTGGGTGATTCCTATGAAGAGAAAGACTAATAACTGTGCCAAGTTTCATTAATCTCCTGCTATGGGAAATGGGTCAGGACCATTACTAATTGCACGCCCCTCGTAGCCATCCTGAGAACTAGAGCATCAGGCTTTTCTCACTACTAGTTTTCGACGTTACACCAAAATATTGTTGCACGGGTAGACCCCTGGCTAAACATCGGCGTTTCATACATGCAAATATTATAAAATAAGTACGCGTACAAAAGGCCGAGAACACGTTACTATTTTTTTGCGGCTATATAAAGCTTTGTTTGTTTGTTTGAATTTCTTTTATTTATGAAAAGCTCAAATCGGCTGCTTTTCACTGAGGTCATAAGGGAATTTTTATCAAGAGAAATAGCATTTGAATATAGCGAAACGAATTGCAATGCGGCGAATTGACTTGTGCCATGCTGCGAAACGACTTGCCATGTTGCGAAACGTACGATGGCGATGAGGCGAAACGACCGATACAAACAAGCACGAAAGATAATATTAATGTGCTGGGTGGTTGGTCGACTGGGTGATTGATTGATTGGTCGGTTTATAGATTGGTCGATTTCCTTGCTTGCTTCTACTCCGTTTATACTGAGGCTGTAAAAGTTGAGTCAACGACCAAAAGTAGTTTAGAGTCAAACCAATTTCAGTGATAAAGAAGTTTATTTTGTACGTTTTCTGGATCTGTGTGTTATGATCTTTCAATTCATGGTTTTACATACAGCATGGATCATACAAATTCAATTTTGGTCTCTCAACTCTCTTCCGTCCGGTACTGGTGCAATGGAAATATAGAATCATCTATGTAATGTTATACATGTAAACCTTACGAAAGTCGCTGTACTTTTGTCGTGTCTCAATAAAGATTTATGTAACGCAGGTCTCCACTGCAAAGCAGTGCAACAGCACTGAGCTAGACCACCCTGGATAAAGATCACAGAAATAAATAAATAAAAACAAAATAAAAAAATAGCCAGACCCCATAGCTATAGATGATTCTATATTTCTGAATAGCATCCATGTTCGTATGTCTGATAGTACATGAGCATTATGAAAGCACGTGACAGCTTCAGTCTCATTTGAAGATCTGTCAGCAGCAACTTTGTGAATCTATCCCAGGATTGTGTTTATTGCAATCCGAAATAATGTTGTTAATCCCAGACAAAGCCATCATGAGTCCACGTCAGACGTTCCTGTCGTGTATACTGTGTTACCTCAGTAGCTACAGGCGAGACAAGCTGAATTATGCTGAGCTGGGAGCCTGGCGGCTACAGGAAGCGCAGTCGGTGGTACATCTTCGGAGACGATCGCAGCGCTCGTCTTGAACAAGGATCCTCGCGTCGCGTCAATTAATCCGGAAACTTAGGCACCGGGCACAACTCTCGAGCATTTTTCAAATCGTAAATCATTTGTCTAGGCTATCTCGTTTTATACACTTCAATTTATCCCCGCGAGAAACGGTCCATATTGCTTGTAACACGAATATCATTATATGATGGCATGTTAATGCTAACTTGTGTTGAAAGATATGGATATTGTTGAGAGAAGTGAAGAAATTTGTAGGAACGGTCCCTTTCGCAGCTTACAGAAAACAGGGACTGTGATGACTCATACAAAATGGAAGGCGTCAGGACGCTGATACCGTCTCATGTTGAACAAATGGACCGATTTTGCCGCACTTTTCCCCCAGGAGTTTCCGTGCTCGCCAAGCCTGTGCCGCCAACGCGTGTAGACCTCAAGAGCAAAATACCTTGTGAAGAGATCTTTGGCCAGGGTATTAATACATTGTGACAATAGGTTCTCCGTATTCAGACTATTACATGCTTGATGGGGCCGACCCACGCCATAATTAAAGGGCGGATCAGAGGTCGCAGGCGAGGTCATGGTCAGAACAGGTATTCTGTAAAGTGGGCTCACTGAGCGAAGAAATTAAGGGCGGATATTGCGTTATTTGTTAACACGTACTGTGGACAGGTGTGGGCTTTATCGACTGAGGGATCCCGGCGGCGTGCACGGCCCAGGCCGCCGCCAAACAGGCTTCACAAAGAGCGGCAAGATATCGATCCTTCTCCCGACGGAGCAGACGATTTCATCAGGCCGATAATGGAGTTTCAATGTTGAATGGGTCCCACTGCCTTCTCTAGTGTTGCTCATGTATGAAATATTAAATAGAATGGCGAGTTCATCTCGTGAAAAGGCTTGCAGTGAGGGAGAAAGAGTCTGCAGGGGAGAGAGATCAGAGCACACAGTAGCAATTAGACCAAGAAAGGGACGATCACGCGAAACGTCGTGATGCCGGAATATTATGTTTGCGGCGGTCGCTAACGACCTCTGGGTCGTAACAAGACCGTAGATGTGTCAACCTGTAGAGTTTGGAAGCTTCTTGTCTTTCGGACACCGCAGGGGTAGAGTTTCAGGACGAGCCGGATGGAATCACGTCCGAAAACCCTGGTTCCTACCGGGCCGGGGGAATGTAGCAGGCGGGACACCGGCACCTCGGGGTCACAACGTACAAAAATTATCACCTACAGGATCAATCAAGCGCTGTCATTTCTCTAAAATACTTATTGTGATGCGGATCATTATCTGTGGGTGCCCCGCTCATTACTAGAAGAGCTCCCACAATGCTGCCGTGCGCCGCACAATGTGTCTGCCGGGTTTCGCCTCGGGCGATCGACGCAAATGAACCCACCCCGCCAGGCAACTACTCCCCGGCTCTACCTTGTCGCGCATTGTCTGGGCACAATGACCATTAAGTGTGTGCATAACCTGTCACAATCCCCTCCCTTGTTTTCACACCTCCTCTGAGCTGGGTGGTCGGCAATTTTCTCCCCTTCCAGACACGTTAACAACATTTATACCCCGACTACTCAACACCCAAGAGCCGCTGAAGAGACGATATCCGCCCTTTTCCTCTCCTTTGGAACACCCTTAAGAGTGTGATACCACATTAAAAGGCCGCAAAGGTCACAAAGGAAGTGTCTGGTGTGTTACTCACAAGATCAGAGTGACTGAGTGACGGTACATCACATTGATATGAACTAGATCGTTTACTTTGATAACAATTAGAACAAATAAGCTAGATGTTTTCCTTTTTCTTCGAAGCAATCAATCATGTGCGCTACTTTCCCTCTGCCCTCCTTTACTGTAGACCAATGTTCCAGTACTGCAAATTTGTTTCAGTCTCGTGCTATTGGGCGGAAGTGACAGAAATTCGCCAAAAAAGGCATCAAACTGACGGCAGAATTCGTAACTTTAAACGATTCTGTGTATCAAACTATAAAAAAAGGCCGTAGTGGATCTCGTTCTGTACCTATAGGGGCGCCAGTATGTATTTGTGTATTGTGGTCTACCCTCTCACAAACCCCCAACTGTGCCGAGAGCAGACTCAGTCGAATACAAAATAGATTTTAATAGTCGCTAATGTGGCAAAAAATAACTAATAGTGCAGATGCCTGTGAGATTTGGTTATTGATTGCGAACTTGCCGTGTGAGCATGGCAGGGGACACATTAAGGTATAGAATACACCGCTCTGCACCTTTTTATTGCTTGAGTGCACGATTGATATAGAGTGTGTTTTTCAGGAAGTTGAAAGTCTCCGTTTCATAAATGTTACCGACCGTCCAATATATCAAAACAAGATGACAGTACTAAAATCAGGCGGTGATCACGCAATAAAGATACGGTATCAACCCGTTACTTAAATAAAGATCTTGAGGTATTCATTCACTAATCTATTTACCCCCTTAGCAATGCAAGGAGGATCACTATTCATATTCATATTCGTATCATAATCGTAAAAATCGGAGATTGATCATAACCTGAGTGCACACACACGCCAAATGGCCGGCGGCGATCTCTGGTTGGAGACCACCACTGTCGTGCAGTATCATCGAGTCAGTGGCTGGGACATTTTGCGGTTTTACATTCTACGGGCAAACATCCCACCCACAAAATGTCTATTGTTTGAACGGAACGTTTGTTTTACTCGCAGGTATTCTAAGAAATTGATGTCGACAAACTTGAGTTGAAGAGCAAATTTGTACTTCTAACTATAAGGCTCCAAGGAAAAAAAAAGTATTGATACTGTTTTGCAATTGCAAATGTTACAGTCGTATAATTATTTTGGATTTGACGAAATACGGACGTATTTTGTCATTTTGTCAGTTAATCCATTGACAGTAGAGAATGTTAGAATTTAGATTTGACTTTATTACTCTGTATATCTTTTTTTGTCTTTAGTGTATTTTCACTAATAGTTGTAACAGTCACAAACAGAAAAAAAAGAATATTATTTCTTTTACTTGGAATAAGACTTGCAATAAAAATACTTAGACATAGAAAATAGCGTAGAGGAAGCATTGGTCATAAACATGGCTAAAATGGATATTATTTCCCACACGAAATGACACTTATAGTTTCCATCTTGCAATCGTCTTTTCAACATAATAACGGTAAATTGTGCGTTTCTATTTGGGCATGTTTAGAAATGTATTCAGACTTATTCAAATTTCCCACCTAATTTTACGCGATTTAGCTGTATTCAACGTTGCAAATTGATAAAGTACATGGAAATAGTTTTCTGATCCATCGTCAAAGAAATATCTATCAAGGATTTGGGGCTCAACATTTCCAAATTCACATTACCCAAACACTAGACGTGGGCTCAGGCAGGAAGCTCACGTTGCTTACCCTCCAAAAGTGGCGAAACACGGGCTCAATTTATTTTTACACCAAGAGAGCTAAGAAATCTCTCCATTAAAAAGAAGTCTAGACTTCTTGATCAACTTAGGGCTAGCGTGGAAGCCCGACGATTCTTGGTCGGCGCCTTTCTGGGAGCTCTCTGCCGCCTACTAGAGAGCTGTGCGACGCTGGGCAGGGAAGCGTTAAATGGCATTATGTTTATCGAAGTCTGCCATGCCATTTTCCGAGGAGACATATGTATTTAATATAAGGCTTGGCATCGGCGTGTGAAGGCGTGCGAGCGGAAGGAATCCCGGAGCCGATGAGAGATGGGCTCGGTGCTCAGTGGTGTGCACTCTCACGATGGAGGAAAATTAATTATCACTCCGCGGGGCTGACGCTAAACGCACCGCCACTCCGTTTAACCGCGGATAACATGTAACGAGAGGCAAGCTGGAGTAAAAACTCGAAGGACTTGGTCTCGCTAATGAGTCTTAATGCTTACAGTTAAGGGGCGCTGAGGCGGGATGTGTTTCAACTTGGAAAACGATCTGTGCTGTCTGTGACAGCGGTTTGTGGCACCCGGCTGTCACTCCACATGCTTGTCTCCATCTCTACATCACTGACGGAAAATGCAGCAGATGTAGTCTACATCCCAACTTTCTCTACACTCGTGGGAAGCCGTCCAACGCCCACAGAGAGCCGCACACTGCGTATCACTTGCGCCAGGAAACATTAGTATTTCCTACTTATGCAAACATATCTGTCTATAAAAGCGGCTGAGATACATTTTCGATTCCAATATACCCACCAGGGCGGCTTCTAGGCGGGTCCCAGAGCTCACGCTAAAAGGATAGCACATCGGGAGCGCGCTTCGCTTTTGTAAATCGTTTCTGCTGTCAGGAAGATACATTAAACATCGTCAGTGAAATGGGGAGGTAGACATGGAGAATATATGGCAATGCTACACATACTAGTTAGGCTTTTTGAATTCTATATTCTAATCCCTGACGTCACTTAGTCCCCCTTTTCTCTGGTTTGTCATATTTTTTTTAGAATTTCAACTCCGGGAATATATCTACATTTGCATCCTGATACAGAGGTTTAGAACCGTTTGTCTTGATATAAAGTCTGAATCCACAAATTTCTAACGGATATGATAAACTACGAATCTATTGTACGCGTACAACATGTGCATGATTTGCAAAATCTGTCAATAGCATCAAGACGACAAAATTTAAGGCAATTCAAAATAAATGCAGATAGATCTTAGATGATGTTTGTTCCATTTCCACGGCGTTTCCTTTTTTTACGACTTCGGCAGAAGCCAGAAAGTATTTCTGGTTGACCGATAGCACGATCGTGCGTATTCTGTTTTTCCCGTACTTTATATATTCAGCCCGTTTTTACTCGGTGTCAAAGGTCCACACTCATCAAAACTCACACTCTTCACAGGTCGATTTTTACCGCCTTGCCGCTTCGATCGCCAAGAATCGTAAGCATAAGACAAGGTGTCTGAAGAAAAAAAAACTGTCAGCCATATTTTTTTCTTACTCTCAGTCAATGGCGATATAAACTCAAGTCATAAAGTCGGTTATATGGAGTGTCGTCAACAAAATCTGAACACTTATGCCGCAATCATATACACAGTCCCACCGGTAGGTGCTATATCAAGTCTATATAACCATTCAGTAGCCACCCTAATCAAACTACCATACACAATTTGGTGTCAATTAGAACGGCAATTTGCAATCCCATATAAGCTGGAGAGTTGTTAGCTAATGTCGCTCCTTTCTTTAATAGCCAACATTTCCTCCACCATAAAAAAAGGAATATTTTCGTGCATTGAAGCACTGGTTCTTTGTATAACGGTGTAGTATTGACGTTTTGAAATGATTCATGCAAAATGATGCCTCATATCTTAGACTGAATTGAGTCTATTTTGCTCTAGTTGAATAAAATCCCGCCCTACTAATTGCTCAAAACCTGCCCGAATTTTTAAGAGAGAGAGAGAGAGAGAGAGAGAGAGAGAGAGAGAGAGAGAGAGAAAGAGTTTTTTTTTCATCTTGCCTATCACATGACAGTGTGAGAGAACATGTCTGACACATTTAACCTCTCACTTGTCAAAGTTTGGATGCTAAAATCGCGAATATGTGCTAAAACCACGGGGACGGGTCGGTTTGCCTCGCCTAGTCTCCGGATAGCTTCCCCTTAACCGCTTTGTTCATCCTACGAGTAAAAACCTCTCAGAAGCTTTTACCTAATCAATAGCTTGATGCGCCAATGGCCATTTTTTCTCTCACTCTCCTCTCTCGGTCGATGCTGAAATCAGTTCGCTTGTTGGCAAAGACGTTGACGCACATATTAAGTACCCTAATACTCGGTCTAGATCACGCCGAAAAGTGCTTGCTCGCAGGAGTTTGCTCAGATAATTGCACAGGGGCTTTAGCCACCTAATTGATTTCTCCACATTACTCTATGGACCTTTACGACACCATAGAATAGCGATTATTAAATTAGAGCTGCTCAGAAAAAAAGCTGTAGCCGCTCGTTTTGGACATGGCTCCAGCTGCCTTTATAGCCATTTCTCCTGTACCTGTGGGTCATTAAAACACAATTTAAGCGACATATTCAGCCAGCGGGTGGTGTGCTCGCCTATAGTTCCCCCACTTGGGCCGTATAGCCAGCATTTAGAGCATAATTGCACCCTCCCAGTTGTCAAAATCTTCGTCTTCTGACAGTTCCTTCTTTTACAAGAGGCCAGTGACTCCGGGCTAAGCCCGAGCACTTTCGATCGATAGCCAAACACGTACTTTCTACCACCTCTGTTGAGTGGCGACAATTGGCAAGAGATTGCAGCTGTTTAAAACTCTTTGTTGCCCCCGTACTATCATGCCATCTGGCGAGGCAACCCTTGCACCTCTTAAGCGCCCAATGATTTTCCAACTCCCCCAGTTCGCCACCGAAGCGTGCTGTGGGGGCAACTCTCGCGAGAGTTGAGCTCGTTAGTCTCGCCGGGAGCAGGTTGAGCGAAAGGAAGTGCATCAAATGGACGATCAGTGGCACTTTACCTTCAGCTTCCTTCTGGTGATACCCAATAAATTATTCCATCTCGTCTCTGGGAATTAGATTTGAACTTGACCAGGGTTTTAATGGTCCTGACAATCGGTCAAACGGTCAATTTCTTGACTGGTGGGTTCGCGCTTGAAAGCGGCCACCCGTGATCATATGATCGCAGGCTTAGCTCTAACCGAAAAAAGGCCAAACGGGGTCAGTTGCCCAGCATTATCGCGACCATGTAGCCTGCCGGAAGCTGAGCCATTACGAATATAACTGTACTACATAATGCAATAACACAAACCAAATGTTACAGAACATTTTACACAATGTACAATTTCTGTCCATGTGTATTCCTCCTTTCTATAAGCTTTTTGTATGGAGAGCCATGTACAATAATGCCTGTGTTGTTACGACCATACAAGTAAACTTTATACATATATTTATACTAGTAACAGAGTGGGTCGGCTTACTTCTGTGTTTATCTCTCAATAAAGTCTGTAACTTGACCTTTATGTCACAAAAACGACTAAAATGTCACCCCGTGTAACGTGAACCTGTAAAGTAGCACATTTAACGGTTATATTGAGCACGACTTTGAATAAAATGGCCATATCATATCTAAGGCAACGATCGTGTTTTGTTATTCAGATAGCCAAGCAATTATGTGTTTGATACTTTTTTATTTGCAAAAATTAAATGAATGCACGAACATGTGGGGCTCTGCGTCTAAAAAGGTTTTTCGTCGTAAAATTCACAACAAAAAGCGTGGCAACCTTTTTTCTTTTGGTATTTCTCTGAATACGAGGAAATCAGAGGTTCTTCTGCCTGTCTCGCTGTTATTATAGATAGCTTTATTGCACAACAATTGTACAGGGTACAAAGTATGGCATCTGCATAACTACAGTTCTATAACTTAACGCTTATCTAACTAATACAGAAGTTGTAGTATGGGATCAATTTCTTACAGTTATTGGAAGCTTTTACAATCATTGGAGGAATTTCTAATGTCTAAACCTTCTTTGATATATTTTCCTATATCTGTCATGCAAGGATTGTCACATGTCATGATGTGTTTGAATATGCACTTCAGGTCCATTGAGATAAATCCTTGTGTATAAGATGACAGCCTTGTGTACAGAGAATTTCGTATATCAGAATATTTGGGACATACAACCATAAAGTGATATTCGTCTTCAATTAGCTCTGGACAGTCACGTCCTCTTTCTAGACACGATGTGTATATTCTGTTCTTTAACAGCTACTAACCTGTTGACGAATTCATTGCTAGTTTTCCTTTTCTGTGAGAACAATATGGCGGACATAGTACGAGCGCTCACTTTGTTGCGCTAGTAGACGTATTCTACGTTATAGATCGAAAATTGTAGCCTACATGGCACGTTACGTCTAAAGTAACTTTTCTGTCAGATTGAGATACTTCTTAAATTCTCATCAAATTAATGGATTTTCGTCTTTGAGTTATGTATAATGACTTTTCTGAGGCAGAAACTTTCAGTGAAGTTCCAAAAGTTAAACCCGTTTTGAGTACATCAAACAGATTATGTTTTTTTTCCAAATCTCTTTTAGAAAAGAAGGCAAACGCATTGACTTAAAAACCATGAGGACCAAAGTAAAGAATGTCCTGAATATTCATGTTTTTGTCTCAATCTGTCACGCTTCAACAAGTTATAGATAGGCTATTGTTAATTGTCACGTATACCCGCCCTCTCTCTCCGCCCCTCGTTGGTGCAACACAAAAGTTTGACAGTTTTATGAACTGACTCCGACACCTCTGACACTATCACCAGACGATACACACTTACGTGTGAAAACCTTCTTCCTAAAGCACTCCCCTTTGGCACACTCGAAAAGTACATTCGACGCCCCTAATTTGTTGTAAGCTAACACCGGTTATTTAAAGAGGAATTTCCGCTTCTTCAAACGTTTCCGGTCTAAATTTTCTCCATCGGGCAAGACACGAAAAGGATGGTGGGTATTAAGTGACGTTAACTTGAACCTCTTCAGATTATATTTGGTCGTCGAACAGGTTATGCTGTAAAGAATGCTCAAAATCGGTGTCAAATACAGATATTTACAAGATTCTCGACCTTTTCCACAAAGCTTATGACTTCAAAATATATATATTATCATTCCAGTTTTCAATCAATTGCACTTTGCAAGAGACTGTATCTAGAGAAATGAATTCAACAATATCACGAAGAGTCTTTTGAAACCGTGCGCTAGAAACAACATGCTTTGTTCAGGAGGGACTGAATCACGGGAAAATACCAACATGTTTTCTTAGCGAGGGGATGGGCGACTTACGGCAGTGTAAGCGACCGTCTCGACTTTCTGTGCGGAACAATTGTTGGTGAGCGGCCACCACCAGCACACAGTCACACGGACGGGACCCTGAATAGCGCCACCAGACCTAGCGGCTTCACTCCTGCCCACTTTGCACCCCATGTCAAAATGGAGTTGTTTTGTTGACAAGCTGTCAAGCAATCAGTCGCTAAGCTCCGCCCAACCAATTTAGAGGAGTCCACACAGCTCGGTAGTAGGCGGAGAGAGACTGGTATTGAGTGAATCAACTGAGACGTAAAAAATACCGTGGCATCTCTTCAGGTTTGCGACTGTTAAAACGTCACAACTCAATAATGTCCGTGTTGTGATCAACTCTAATAGTGACAAGACCGAGCTCTCAGATTGACAGGCAGTACTAGTGTCAACACTGATAACCCGGTTTACAAATAGCTCGCATTAGGATAAGTCGTCCTCTTTTTTCTAGGTATTTGAGATCTGTAAAGGGGATTCTCTGTTCTGAGTACTGAATAGGAGGGTGAGATCTATAGATGAGATAATGGCAGAGAACAGCCAATGATTGGAGATGGAACATAAGCCGTGGGTCGTATCGAGTAGCCTGAAAAAATCCCCCGCTGGTCGAGGACGATAAGGGGGCATGACATATGGGAGACCTTGATAGACAGTATATTCCCGAACCAACAGGCATAAATTATGCATATCTGTGCTTAGTTATCATTTTGATATGGGATCTCTCTCATGATGTGCGGTGTCTGTGAGAAGCAGAAAAGTCCGATCGCATCGGGGATAATGGGCCTCTTATTTCGAGTTTCTGATTCGCATTAGGATTCATTCATGCAGGAGCGAATGCGCGCCAGATTTTTGCTTCGTCGCTCTGATTTTCACTCAGAATGGCTCCAGCGTTCATTCTTATTCAGGCCCGAAAGCTCCTGGTGGATTTGTGTGGTTCGGATTATCCGGGGTGGTGTATTTTCACTGCCTCGCTGCAACGGTCTCCGACTGTGACTAATGACTTGGGGTCCCCCTCCTCTTCTGCTTTCTGGTAATTAGTACAGAATTCGTAATTCTGCTTAACAACTTAACGCCAAGCAGCGTCCCAACATAGCTATGTTGTTTGTAGAAACCCTATCGTGTGATACACATCTCAGCACTTGTGTGGCTTCCCCCCTCCCCTGTAGTCCTACCACCTCCGTATCCTATATCATCATCCGACTTACTTTCGTCACCTTCAGTTTGAAGTTTTGCTTAAAAATTTCATCTTACACGGGATGTTGGCACGTCCACACAATAGGCTCGTTGTGGCGTCCCCTGGCGAGTTCATTCATACACTAATACCTCCTATCAGCTAGAAAAAGCCCAATTTGCCTAAATACACAAATTTTCACCAGGTAATTTGTTGGGTTGACACCTCGTTTGAGAGATCTTCCCAGTTGTTCACAAGCGTTTTCTGTGCCCAATTCTAGATCTGTAAGTGGTAGGAATGACTGGTGAGGTGGCCGGTGTGTTACCGAGGCGTCCGAGCCACCTTCTACGGGAGAAAGTAGCCGCACCCCCGCAAAAGTCGCCCGAACATCTGCCTCATACATGGATAATGAAGCACACTTATGGGCGGGAAACTCTTGAATTTTATCAATACCTAAGAATACCTTCTATTGTCTTCTATTTCATATATTCCTGGTACATTATCCGCATCATTTCTAAGCAAAGTAAAATTGATCTTATAGCTGGATGCTTTTCAAATACCGCTCATGATTTAATTACTGCTATATGTTGCATATCCGGGGTGAGAACCACAATGGATACGTCTGCACGGTCCATGGATAAATTCCTCCCAAATTCTCACGATTCTTATTTGCATTTCAAGTCAAAAAAGAAGCTGGTAAGTATTTATTTGTAGATTTGTGCAATGGTGGGTGTGACAATAGGAGAAGTGCATGAAAAAGGCGGGAATACCCCGCCCTCGTCAGTGCCGCTTGTCAATTATAACAGTCACGTATTGGCTCGGAAATTCGCACAACCGCTTCTGTACTACACATGCTCAGTGCCGCGATACTTTTCCATCACCGTTACTATTTTCAAGCGAAATTTGCCGTTTTTTTTTCTCGGTCTCACATGTTAGCTAGTTATCATTCTGAGCCCTAATAGGTTACCTGACACGTTATTTAGCCTGGCCATGTGGAACGGCTTTGTTTTCGCTCTCGTGATTGACGTCTATAGCGATGATTGGCATAAGCTCCTAGGTGAAAAGACAACAGACTTCCCCCAGCCAATCAAAGGGCGGTATTCGTACAATTGCAAACTATGATAGTGGTGATAATACGCGCTGCAGACAAACTCCCCTGATAAAAACTGACACATTTCACAGCACTCAACCACACCCCAGCATTTAGTGATAATAGCGCTGATCCACGACGAACTTAAGTATATGAGTAGCCTGGCTTTTACCGTGTCGGGTCCGGCCATTTTGAAACCGGTGTCAATGTTTCAGCCGGCTATGACCCTGGGCCTGGGCCTGCCGACGCTCAACTTCACCCCCGAACAGGTTGCCAGCGTCTGCGAGACCTTGGAGGAGAGCGGGGACATCGAGCGGCTCGGCCGGTTCCTGTGGTCGCTGCCCGTCGCGCCGGGTGCCGCCGATGCCCTGAACAAGAACGAAGCGGTGCTACGGGCTCGGGCCGTCGTCGCCTTCCACACGGGCAACTTCAGGGACTTGTACCACATTTTGGAGAACCATCGCTTCACCAAGGAATCTCATGCCAAACTCCAAGCCATGTGGCTGGAGGCGCACTACCAGGAAGCCGAGAAACTGAGAGGAAGACCGCTCGGGCCCGTAGACAAGTACCGAGTCCGGAAGAAGTTTCCCCTACCCCGAACCATCTGGGACGGAGAGCAAAAGACTCACTGTTTTAAGGAACGCACCAGAAGCTTGTTACGAGAATGGTATCTACAAGACCCTTACCCAAACCCGCAAAAGAAGAGAGAACTAGCACAGGCCACGGGCCTGACCCCAACGCAAGTCGGGAACTGGTTCAAAAATCGCCGGCAGAGGGACCGGGCGGCCGCCGCCAAGAACAGGTACGGGTAGGTCCAAACCTTTCTTACATTCCTGTCGTTTTATTGTCAAAATGATCGTTACTGGTTTACCGAGAAGGGAGTAGAAGGATGGTCGTAAAGTGTAGCCACTAAAAATTGGCCAGGATTTGGCACCTTTGCCACAAGTGCAACAAAAACAAACTCGCGTGTGCTGTAATGTCCCGGTAGGTCGTGGCCGGTCCGTATGGACCTTACAAAAGCACATGGAATTTCAGTCATATCACGGGTTCGTACTGTTGTCCCTGTGCCTTCACATTTTGTACAAAATATGTCTTTGTTATTGTTCTGGAAAATGTCCTGACCATATCGTTGTTCTATTATTCAGGAGGTAATAATGTTCATTTAGCTCCAGTGTCGCACAACATGTTTAAATTGCGTGTTAGACAATGTCGCGAAGGGAAATGACAATACCAACAACAATATTATCAGCGACTCAAAATACACATCCTTAAAACCAACATTCGTGTCATAACTGTAGAACTGTTCCGTGCAGGAGTTTTTGGCCTTCATCTCACACAAAAGGTACTCGCCACAAATTTGATGAATATCCTGCCACGGAAAATGGCGGAGCGGTGCGCGATGGAAAATTCGCGTGCGGGCCGGACCTACAAATTGTTCCATGTTGTGTCATTACGTACTAAGTCATTAGCCCACCCCCCTCCCAACACAAAACGCACTATGTGTGTAACTTTAATTTAGCTATTAATTGCTTTCATTGTTCTTGTCGTCAAAAGAAAGAATGCCATCGTTAATAGTCCAGTGTTCCAGGATGGACTAAATGGGTGTAAGACAGTAGCTGGGCAGGGCAGGTGATATACATGACAGAGTCTTTATTACCTTGGTCCATTCACAATACATTCCTTGATGGGACTCATTAACGTCGTTTTCTAAATAGTCCCAATGTTTTCGTTTGTCTCCCAACTGTCCCACCCATAGTCTATACATACAAAGTACCCACATCGCAAAAAATAACTTTCGTAATCACCCGCGAAAATCCCCCGTTTCTGTGGATAGCCACATGTGTATTGTGACTTTGTGTTGTTGTTCTATGGTGGTTTTTAATGATAGCGTGAAAGGTAATAAAGAGGTGGCAAGTCATTAGATACGATGCTTTAATGACATTTTGCTCACCTGAATTGCTGTGTATACACCTACCTATGACTGTTAGCTCATATTGACATTACGTGTATGTCGGGGTAATATGGTTCTATAGGAAGTGTAAACTGTACGTTTATAAAATAGCCCCTCTAGCTCCGTTGGGATGTTTAGAAAGAAGCGTTATTTCGGCGGTAATATTCATAGCCGGAGGCTAGAGCCCATAGATATGAATATAATCAAAAGCAGATGATATAAAAGATGAAATGTAGTGATACTATTGTCCTTTTGTTGCTTATTTTTTTCTATCCGTTTTCGGGCTACATCTCGTACACTGTTTAAAGATTTTCGAACAAATTCTTCACATAACATGTTTTCAAAAATGGGATTGTGAATCAAAATATGATCGTTTAAAAGTGAAATATTAGGTAGACAAGTTGATATGTGGGTAGTTTCATTGCAACCGGTTTCGTTTTCTTTATTGTGTTTTTGTCTATTCTGCTTTTCAGCATTTCGTGTATGAATAGAGATATGACAATCTACTATACGTCGAGCAAAATAATTTCTTTCGAAAAGCGAACATATAGGCATAGCCCAACTTGCTAGGCGACCACAACTCTTGTATCATAGGAATTCTCTTCAAGCAAAGTTGGACCGTCTTTCTCAAGCTTGGTTGAAAGCAAAACAAAGACAATACATGTTTCATGTACTTTTAAGGACAAGTTAGCTATAAAAGGTTCCCAGGACAACGACGAAAAGTAAAGGAGGCCGCAGATTTTTCTCTCCCGTCACACTTGGGAAGTTCAAAGTATATGTCTAGCGGTTGATAGATCGAAGTTGTGGTGATCTCTTAACTACTCCGGTCACTTCCCCTCATCGTTAGTTAGTTTGTCGGGTCTGGAAGTGTTCCCTAGGCGGACAGGAGTGTTAGGAAGACCATCGACGGCCGACTCCCCGAAGACAGCACCTCAAGCCCCCGACGACAAAAACCGTCAAAGAAGATCGTCGACAAGTCGTATATCATGTCTAAATTGCCTGACAAATCCTACAGTGATTACCGAAAGGACTTAAAGCCCGGCCGTAATAGCTCTCCGCGCTACTTGCAGGAGACAGAGCGATCATGAGGTTGAGTAAAAAATCGCTTGCCTTGTCGACCTGCGTCTCCCTAGACCAGGCGGAGTCGTCACCGGGGGACGGGCGGGACACTGGCCTACCGTCCCCGCTGTAGTGCCACCAACGCTCGGGCGTAATTTTCCCTTTCCTCGCAGGACGATTTGGTGATATTTCTCTCTGGCTATTAGGTGGCGTGAGTGATCGTTTAGCTGAGAGACACCTTAGTCTCAACAGAACAACATGCTTGGTGGCTCTGGTAAATGTATGGACTTATCACTCATAGCACTTTGACTACGTATGCACATTTACAGCCACTTTCAAAACTACTACTACGAAATGAACTCCCGACATTAGTATGAAAGAACTTTTCCCTCATGATGTACTTTACAAAGCCTTATTGCTTAGACTCCACTGCGTACAAGATGTATGTTCACAAGAGCCGTGCTGAGCCCTGTTTTGTCTCACCCTAACAACTTCTAGAGCCCAGAGAATTCACACAGGCGAACGTTCTCGTCTCTTCGGGCCCAGTTTTGGACACAACAGTTCATCTCAGAGTGATTTCCTGACAGAATAGATGGGAGAGTTTGTGAAGTTTGTGTCCCATGACTGCTAACCCCGCACATCCACCGGCGCAGGCCTTAACTCAAAACATTTACAAGACAGGGAAGGATTAGCCTTTCTCTATCATAAATTAGCACGGATATTATTCATGGTTATAATTCACAGTAAAAGAGGCATTTATGGACAGTTTATATCACACTAAAAACTCACTTCAGTATACGAATAGGAAGTCCTCTTTATAAAGAAGTACCAAGGGGGGTTATGGGCAGGTAATACCAGACGATGTCTTAACTGCGATTTTTTTACATTTTCCATGTCTGATTCTGCCAAAAACAATTAAAAGAGCACATTATTTTGTGAAAATGTTACGTGTGACAATGAAAATTGATATTTCATATTTCAAAAAGGGATACAGGGATATCAATACAGTTTTCAACATGTACGCACTATAACATATAGAATTTCTTTCAGATGATATTTAAGTGTAACATTTTTCCTTTAGTTTTTAATCTATTTCCTAAGTAATTTATATAAGGGAAATGCGGGTGAGGTAACGAATAGTTTGCGTGTTTTTTTTTTTGCTCAGTGAAATTTGAAGAGGTGCATTGTACCTACTACCAGTAGATACACTGGTGGTAAGAATGCCGTTTATTTAGGGGATTTCTTGGTGCTTTAATGGTCCAGAGATTTTCAACTCCAAAACGAAGCGGACATTAAAAGAGTTCTACGCCAGGATTGGAGTAGAATCGGGACGCACTGTTCGTTTACCTCAGAAACGCTGCAAAAATGCATCCGTCCAAAATATAAGGGGAAGAAAAGACGCAGTCTTTTTCCGTCTATCCGATACGCCCCGTTTCATATAATTCTGTAAACAGATATCACTACTTCAGCAAGCAGGGAACAATTGAAATTCTCACATTCTCCAACCTAGTGATATATTTCTGTAGCAAGATTTCTTAAAAGGTCGGTTCAAGCTATTCTACTTAAAAGTAGTTATTCGGACACTATAGATACATGTACAGCCGCTTTGTATGTATATATATAACATCACAACAGTAAACTCCTGATCCTGAGAGGGTTTTCAACATTTTTTCCAGGCGTCGAGACGCATAGCATAGATATGTTCAGATTGTGGCAAAACATGGTTAAGAAGAGCGTAGAGGAAACGCGTGCTTAGCGGAGACAGTTTAGGTAGTAATTTAGACAAAACGGTTTTATGTCGGGACAAATATAGCTCTTCTACGTTCAAGAGACTGCTTGGCGAGGCTCGAGTTGTAATAAGTAACCTGCTATGTCGAATCAAGCGTCGTTTGCTTCTCTAACAAGAGCGTTTGATCGAGACTCAGGAATAGCACGGGTCCGTGGATTTTTTTACAATCGCCTGCAAGTGCCATCTTGGCGGTCTTCAACATTTTGACCCTGGCGTTTCTCGTGACTTTCGATGTTTTCCCTGACGAGTAGTTGTCAAAAGGCCCGCTTTTAACTGTGTACCCGGCAGGTCCTAGTTTGGTCGTATCATACACGGGTCATTAATGTGATACTCATGCATTTTTTTCTGTTTAGGAATGCCATTTACCTACAAAAATGTTGTATGAGGATGCTTTAGAATGAAAACACGACACAGAGTCTAGGAGTGGTGTATATATGTATAGTCACGGGCCTGTTTACCTCAGACATAGCCGCAACGTTAGGTAATGATGTCGTCCTTTCCCGTCTTGGGGGCGGGCGCGAAATTTTGCGACAGCCAATTTGAAATTTGGTCGGGAGTTCGTGTTTGTGTGCTCGTTTCTCGGCGGCGTGGTGTCGCCGCCACACGACTAGGAGTGAGCACGCGGCAGCAGTAGCCAAACTCCGGTTGTGTTGACAAGTCCCCACCGTATCCGCCCGTTGTGTGTGTTTTTCGGCGGAGCTAGTCGCCTCCCAAGGTTTGCGACGGCTGTGTACTTGGCTACCTTACAACCGGGACGAAACCAACAAATCAGTGTAAACTAACAAACGACAAACACGAGAGTTTTGTACTACTGACGGCGGTTTACCAAGTGGTGTCGTCAACTGTTGAAGTACTAGGAACGGGCACTGAGAGAAGAACTGTTGTGGCAGTGAATAGAAATGTGCCTGGAGTAGAATAGTTTGGAGGGGGTATCGATGTATAACTGTCCCTCCCACTCGCACTTCTGTCAATTTGAACTAGCGACTTGTAGGGCCAGAGGTCCGCCACAATTGGAACGGGAGGTGGCGAAACAATATTGACAAGGTTGCTTGGTATTCAACTGGTAAGCCTTGTATTTACCAACCAATAGCTCGAGGCGTTTTGTTCCGTCTCCCCACGTTTCTATACACTGTGTGTGGGCAGTTCGCAAAACGGTAGAAACCTAATAGAAAGGAAAACCAGCTTTACGATTTTGGTAGAAGGAGTCGTGAAAGGGAACTCATTAAGAGCACTTGTTTCGGTGCCCATTATTTTTGGATTTGTAACAAGGAAAGTCTAAGGATAACGCTTGCGTTTGTGTGTTTGACGGTTTTCCATTGTCGTCCGGCTCGCTGCACCTCGCTGAGAGTTGCCCAGACAATCCGAAGACAAATCTTCATCTCTTTTGATAATCCATTCTTTCACAGACCTGCCTGTCAATGACGATTTGCAACGACTGACGTGTTCCCCCCTCTCTTTATGTCTTTATCGTGCAGGCTTCAACAACAAGGGGCTTCAGCGCAAGGCTCGTCTAGTAGCTTCTCTGCGGACAGCGATTGTAGCACGGCCGGGTCGCCACCACCGCCGGCAATGCCGCCCACCCCGCCCCGCACAGAGGGCCACCCCGCACCGCCACACTCACCCCCCACCTCAACATGCAGTACGCCCAACATCTCTCCAACTACCAACATTGTAGAGACGTAAAAAGAACAGAGCAAAGCTATCTTAGCATGTACAGAACCGTTTTCTTCTTCCCTAAGCTTCTATAAGAAGTGCTCCTCCTTACGCCATTGTTCAAAGTGAGCAGGGGCAAATCCTCGCCTCCTTTGTAGCATGTACAGATAGGATTAAGAATCAATGAAATTCTATTAACTGTAAATTGTAGGATTAATATAGGGTAGGATGAATATTAGGAGCGGATTGAGGTGGAGATCAGTCTAACTGAAAGTGGCTGAGTGTAAATATATACTACACATGCCGTATAAAAAAAGCTTCAAAACTTCGGCCAGTTTGTAGTCATGAAAATATGATAATCTTTGTCTTGATCTCTCTGTAGTCTACTATATACGGAACATAGAATATGAAGTAATGCAGAAAAAATATCTATATATGAGTCAATACAGATACTTCTCTGGAGCTATAAATATATATGTATATACATATAAAAAAGGTGTTGTTTGCGCCAACATAAAATGTGTGTTTTCATGAACCGCTTTTGACACGTTCATGCGCCAGTGAGTTTTACGAAGTGTCTGGTAGAAGGGATATAGTTTCCGATTTATTGGAAGCTCTACCCGCTTTTACTTGTGAATTATATTCCTTTTCACGTTTCATAACAGTTATATCAGTCCTTTCCTAGGATATAGAGTTTGGTAAACATATGTGCCCTTTGTACGTATACCTATATATGTATGTATGTATGTATAGATATATATGAAGGGGCGTTTTTCTCTCCCCGCCTTCTTGTCTGCATGTGAAGAAAGGAATTGATTTTTAAGAAGAAAAGAGAAAAAATCTGAAGTGAAAAGAATCGGTGTTGTGTGCATGAGTGAGCTATCTGACTGGGTGGCGTTGCTAAGGGGGATTTAGGTGATGGTCATTTTCGTGTGCAGTTAGGCGGGAGGAGGGGTTTTTACGCGGGAGACAGGAGACCCACCACCGCGCTGGCCTTCCCTTCTCATTATCCCCTTCCTAGTTCCCTTTATCTGCCTGAACTGTCTAGTGTACATCCACACATCCACACACATGTCCAACAGCGCAGGCTCCGGCTAGAATTACCATCTAAAAAGGAACAATCCTTCCAAATCACCGTTCAGCCATTTTACCTTTTTTTCGTCCTTTCGCTGAATGACAACAAAAGCCCGTGTCAATCACTCCCACTAATTGTTAGCTACTTGTACGCAGAAAGCCCAGTTTCTCTCTTTTCATCCGAGTTTTATCTGTCAAGCTTTTCGGGAGAATTAAGGGCTAGATAGAAAGGGGCAACGGAAATGGTTACAAATTAACAACTATACTCTCGAAAGGATCGACGCCTCTGGCCACGAATGTCCCTGGGTAATTGGCCTGCAAAAATATCTCTGTCCCCATTTTGTGACGGCTACGCACAAGGAGTATTATTCCCGGTGCAGCGACTCATAATGCCCGTTAGCACTCGAGTGGTTCACGAGAAGAGAGAAGTTGACACCAGTCTTGAATGGGACGGGGAATTTTCCAGGGGTTTGCGTTTAAGATTTTGACAGCAATATCCCCCCTACCAGACGTGTGGTCTTAGCGACGAGGCACGGTCGCCTCGGGTTTCCCGCGCCCCTAAACTCAAAACCATTCTCCTGGCGCCATCATCAGTTTCACATACAAAAAAAAAGTCGTCTGAAAGGACCCAAAAGTCGTCAGTTTGCAGGCAGTGAAGACACAGAATTCACTCTGGCTCTACAAATGACGCGGCTCTACCGAAAGGTTGGTTGTGCAATAGTTGTGCATGTTTTTTTAATGTAGCTTGTATCGGGGACAATGCAGTGGAGCCAGTAAAAATTGTGCATATATCGACCAACTCTAATGGATTCTCTGACTGTGATCACTTAATCAGCCGCTCGCTCCTCCCAGTCAATCAGCAAAACCGTCACGTGATCATGTTCATTTTCTCCTCGCATGGCGGGAGATCAATGCGCCAATATGGCAGCATCGTCAGACGACAATTTGCCATCTGTCCAACTTCCCGCCACTACCCTGAGGAAAGAAAAAAAGGCAACATTCTCCACTAACGCCAGAGTGTTTCTACGAAACGTCCACCTGGCCAAAACTGACAAGAAGTGATGTTTCAATTGTTAGGTTGTCATGGTTTTTGACTGAATGATAGTTATTCAGAAGTTGGTTACAATTTTCCGAAGTGGTTCGTGTGTCACAACATCTGTCACCACAAGGCAACATTTGCTTCCTTTCACACACAAAAAAAAAACAGTAACGGTCACAGAGCAAAAAAAAACTCTGACCATAAACGATAAAGCTGTAATTTTTCTTCCGAAGTTTTCATCATCGTCGAAATATTATAATCAACGTACGAGCTATCATTTGTGGCTTGCAAGCAAATATTTCAACTGAAGATAAACTTCCACACAGAATTTGTAGTTTCTAAGGTTATAGTTTATGGCAATGAAAGCGTATTATGCAAACCAACCCAAACCAAACTAAACTTGGCTTGATGAAATAAACAAGGATATAGAACAATATTGCAAATTTTATCAACGTATTATCCAAATTCTCTATAAAGACTTTCATTCTCAATCGCTAAGAAATTTTCCTTCAGCTATATATAGATTTCAGATGAATATCGGAGACTTGTTTGTGTTTTTCTAGTGAGTCCTAGTGACGACAATGGTGCAGTGGAATTGATTCTCTCAAAAAACTATCTGAGAAGATATGCCAAACTATGAATAGACAATCGAGTACTACAAGTAAAGTATAAGAGTAACACAGGGAAATTAATTGTCTTAGTCGAACAGTGCCGTCATAGTCAGTAGACCGTGGTACAAATCTGATGTAGAATTTTCAAGCAGGCTCTCACAGAACCAGACACACACAAGGATCCATGACAGCACTTTTCATGACTGAGTTCTGTGCAACTTTCCCAAGACAGGGGTTGCCATGAGTTTGTGTGACGGTCGTACGGCAATTGTACTAGGAACGTTGGCGTGAAAATCTTGCTCTTGCCTATAGATGATATAGTGGTGTTTTGTGATGTGGGAACATTGATCGGTAAGACCTGACCAAGCGAGGCGCTGGTGAAACGGATCGGGGGACTGTGCACACACTCTCCCCGCCGAATCCCCGACCATTCTGACCGCCGACTCATCCCGTACAGGTGTTTAAACGACCGGGAGCTTTGATATCTCGGAAAGTCGTGCCCCGAGTTTGCTCTGTGAGTAAACCCCTCGTCAGTTTGCCCATTCATCGTGTATTGATACGCCTCTTGTACCCGGCTTCAAAAACACTTTCAAAGCGGCGAGAAGAAAAGACGACTTGCTGACATAGTTGGAGCGCTTAGACTCTACCAGCGACTTTAGAAGGAGTTGGATCGGAAGGTGGGTATTCTGTAGGTGAGCACGACCAGTAACCCCCCCCCCCTCATGTAATTATTTTTTGTCTTAAATAGGTGGGTGGAGACGTGAAAAACACACGGACAATTAGGGCTTCCGCGAATAACATTATTAACACCTACGTGTGACAGACTTAATCCCTCTATGCCACTGACGGCCATTTCAGTTTAAAAACTTATGTTTCTTCAAATATTCCTCCTTTTCGCTTGTGAACGGAAAGTCAGAACCAATATCTAGCGCACGTTCTATTGCAATTTCTCAGTATAAAGACTTAAAAAAAACGAATAACGAATATTTGATCTGCTAGAAGGAAATCTAATCTCTTGGAATTAACGAAATGTCTTTCTCTTTAGAAACAAAAGAACATTGCCTTTTTGAGCTGGTAATACGGTAATGGTACCGGAGGAAAACCCGTTTTCCTTCACAATTTGTCACACCTTTGAAAAGGCTTCCTGTTTAATTTCACATTGTCTGACTACACATCCTGACACAGAATAACAACAATACAGAAAATGTATTCTCAATCTTTTTTACCCACTTTAAAGGTTCAGATCAACAAACTGAAAAAAAAAGTTATAACACAAAACTACACGCGGGAATACAACAAACTTAAAGTACAGACATAACATAATGAAAACGATATTAAAAACAGTGGCGTCGTTTCGACTTCAAGGCCTTTGTTTACGAATGTTACATTTCTGGACAGCATAAAGTGCTTGTCACATGTCAGAAAAACAGGCACAAAATGATAAAAGCGTAAACAACTTCAAGCGTTTCAAATGGTTCACTTTGCTTAAAGGTATGTAAATATTCTTGGAATTCAAGAAGTCTTTGGTTTTGCATTTTAATGCTAGTAGAACGGATACGCGCAGTTGATATGATATGATATGCATTTACCACTTTCAATGATATTTTATTCAAAAGACAACTGCATGGCAACTGATAAGGTCCATACAAACAAATAAGCAAAAAAACTTGTTCAGTTACGATACTTCTGGGAGTCAAGAACGTTTTAAGGTCGGTAAAAGTGAATTGATAGACCAAAGCCAACGGGCATTGCAAAATGTGGTGACGTGGACTCTATAATAGATCCACATCCACATGCCCATGCACAACGAAATGTTGTCATATTCCGTCAGATCTTAGTTTCATACAGATCATGTATGTACTTGTTGTCTCTTCAAAAGGAGCCGTGTACACCGTGGCTGTCCGTGATGGTGACGCCGCTACCCTACCCCACATATCGTGTCTGTGCTATCTGTGAGTAGACAGGAAATGGAGTTCTCTTCGGAACTTGTGGAGAAGAGAAGTCATATTCCGTCAGATCTTAGTTTCATACAGATCATGTACTTGTTGTCTCTTCAAAAGGAGCCGTGTACACCGTGGCTGTCCTATATGTTATTCAATTGGGCCATAATACTATATTGCATACAGCAATGGTAATTTTACTTTTGGACGTCTCTGTGGCGGACTCACGATCATATTGTCAAGTACAATGTCTTATTCACATGTTGCTCTAATTCAATGTACAAACTTCCCAGTTGCGAATGACTGTTTACTAATATTTGATATCACCAGGAATAAATCTGTTGCCAGTCATTTTGCGCCGACCACAGTGTTTTTAAACATCAGTGGCCTATAAAAGCATTGTAAGCAAAGGCAAACAATACTAGACGTCTTGTGGCAAACTGTCGGCTGTAATGGGCACAGGCTAGTAGTTATTTGGTTGGTAGAAATAACATGAATGGCTGATAAACAACCTAACTTCAAGAAAAGTCTGTGTTTGTGTGTGTGTGTGTGTGTGTATGTGTGTGTGCAAGTATGTTTTTGTGTGTGTTTGTGTGCAACCAGCACACCCGGATGATGATGATGTGTGCATGTTTGTGAGTGTGTGTTTATGTTTGCGTGTATATGTGTATGTGTGAGTGTGTGTGTGTGTGTGTGTGTATCCGTATGTGTATATGTAACACTCCAAAAAACTGCAAACTTTAATCGATTCCACAAACCCAATGTGTACTCTGAAGCACATAATTGATTTAATCGTCATTTCGCACGGTATTCGTTTCCACAAGATTCCATTCGCCAAAGCAAACAAATCTATAAATGGTAACACCACTCTATATTTATTTGCGCATAACTTCATACCGTGATCGTTACCGTTGAAAAATTGACGGGCTGAAAGAAAAGTAGCTCGTCATTCTGTACCGTTTAACGCTTGAAACAGACATTAGCTGTGCTAATGTCTTTAACACTTGACTATGGTGAGGCTCTCACGTTTGCTAATTGTTGTCACTCCAACTCTTTGTGAGGCGAAGCCTGTTAAACGATCAGTAATGGGGTGTTATAATCACTCACTAGAATAGAAACTAAAACAACTCTAAGTAACGAGCAACGCAACAATAGGCCATCTGTGTGTGTGGTAAAAATAAAAGAAAAATAGCTCCTAATTAACTCCCCAAGACAACTACCGAAATGGTGATAATGTTTCCAAAATCTTTCATACGCTTTTCAGTGAAGTACACTTTTCGCTGGCATCAGAATGGTTGACAAATTCGATGCCAATTTCAGTGTATTTTACTTCTTAGGAGCGGTTAAAATCTCACTAAGTAGGGAGAGTTGTGGAAATGAACTGTTGTGCGGGTGGCAGTGCATTTGGCGACTAAACGAGGGTTGGTACAAGTGGCGCATTATACACACTCTCTCCAAGCGGCAAGGTTAAAAAAGGGAAATCTACCAGAGTCGAGCAGTTATTCAAATTGCTGCCGATCAATTTGTTCGGTCCTCTTTTGTTGTGACCAAGAGCAACAACCCGTCCGCGAATGCGGTGCTAACGATCTCTAACGAGCATCTCCCGTTAATAGCTGGCCGACCCAAGGTTGTGCTAACGATTGGAGGCACTTTTACAGGTTTGAATGCGAAGTCATTAGCGGCTCGAGACTTTGCGCGTTCGCTCTTCGCGAGTAATCATCACTGAACGAGCTGTCAAGTTGTCCTTTTGTTTAGTAGTATTTGTGAACGTTCTGGAAATAATCTATGTGACATTCGCAGTTCAATAGTACAATGAACTTTTAGACGATATAAAAATAATAGGCTCAAAAGCTCTCCTTGAAATGTTGTAGAAATTCTAAAACCGAAGGAACGAAATTTGTTTGATCATATTTCCTCATCCTCCATTGTATTTCAGTAACATATATTGTTTGTCTTAATCAGCGCGAGGGAAAGAAAAGTCGCACAGAGAAGAAAAAAATCAATAGGTCGTGTTCTGCGTTTCATTTTTTGCTATTAGATGACTTGATTGAAAAGCCATAATGGGTTTTTCTGAGACCCGACTCCTAATAGCTGACCTTGGAATTAAAGCTGTTCACCTTTTATAATCACACTAGTGAGCGGAAAATGTAATAAAAAAAAACTAAACCATGAAGTCTGCGGATATACGGAGCAAGAAGCTGATACAGGATGTGTTGTATCATCATATCTTTGTATTAGAGTGAGATTATAACAGCTAAAGGTAGCTCAAACTTCACGCGACCGCTTCTGTGACAAGTCGGAGCACACCTCGGCACGTTACTCGCTGTTGGTGGCGTGTTAGGTAGCGGAAGTCATCCGCCTGTGTGTGCCCTCGCGACACCACAGAGACAAGAGATCAGCCCCCATTCTACCCAGCTTATATCGCCTGTACAGCGACCCGCCTGACAGACAATGTCAAATGTCTTTCTCGAGTTGCATGCAAGCTCCATAAAAAAGCGCGCCACTAGGAAGCATTAGGCGAGCGTATTTCCCCGACTTAAAAATTTATAAGCCATTAAATCTCACAAATATCCCTTAACGTGCATTTTTGTTGGTGTGGATGGATTAGCTATACGGACAACTCCATCGATAGAGATCGTTTGAGTGAAAGGTGGTGACAATTTTTCTAACGGTTTCTTTTCTCGATTGTTTATCTCTAATATCTAAAACATGTCTGTTTTTTTTGTGCGTGTGTACGTTCCTCTTTGATGTATGAAAGTTTGAGTTGGGTAATCGTCTTGTGTGGCGAATGTCACACATAAATCATATGTGGGATAAATGTGTGTATGTGAGTTGTCCATAGCGTGAGAGCGGTGGTCTGTAAGAACAGGCGATCCCCGCATCGTCATTACCAACAGAGCTAGCACAGGGATCAACTGCCATCTACCATCACAGGTCTAACCGCCCTCCGACACGTATCCGGACACTCTGTGGTCGCTCCGTACTCAACACGCACGCACATCGTACAGAACACTCGACTATATGTTTTCTGTACTATAATGCTAGTTCACCTTTATCCGCGGGGTAACCTATATCCGTTGTTTTTCAGAACAGTGCATTCAGGCACATCAAGCCGACGGGTGGTAGTTTTAAGCTGCAATGTACTGAAAATATTGCAATTTTAAACCAACGTCCGTCGACGTGATATCCCCAAATACCACGTTTTTAAAAGCAACGGATATAGGTTACACAACGGATAAAGGTGAACTAGCGTTACGTGTGTGCAGACACAATAAAATATCGTACGTACTTGCCGATATCTATGATTCACAGATATGTCCATCTTTTTGCTTATGGTCACTGCATGTATACGACTATAATTTTTAGCTCTTTGAATCATCAAAAACGAAATAAAAAGTATTTTAGTTACGCGCATTTTGCCGTCAGAATTGTAGTTGGTATGTCCATACAAAATATTTGAACAAAGATGGCTTAGATGCTCTTCTAAAAGTAAAATTCTAGAAGGCAACATCATGCCATTTGCGTTGTCTTTATTTATCTGTGTGTACGTCAACAACAACGGCCTTTTGGGTTATTTGAGTACTCATAAGGCAAATCATTTTCCCGATGATTAGAAAATAAAAATAAAATAAAACAAATCTTATTGTCTAGCCACCCGGTCCCTCAAAATGCAGCTTTGTTTGACTTTCAATCACTATTTGCGAATGTTTATTTCATATCATCTACTCCACCATTAATTTGTTTTTATCCACCAAAATCTAGTTGTGGCATTTGATTAGCATCCTTGAGTGACTGGCCGTGTTATTCTAGAAAGTGTTTTGGTTCTAGGTTTTGTTCTGCTGTCATTCCGTGTTGTGACAGTTTTTTGGGGAAGTGTAAGTAATTTGTCTGAATGTTTTGCACAAATTGATGAAGGACTTTTTTTCTGAACACTGTGAGAGAATACGGACGTATTTCTGCTGGGATGTCAAATCTTGTCGAGTCTTTTTTTGTCAATACCTGATTTAATCGCCAAATTCTGGTTAGATTTTGAGCGGGTGAAAAATCATCATGCACCAAAACTGATGGCAAGGGGGTCATGGTTCAGGCGATGTTTGTTCAAACGACTGGTAATCGCAGCAATGAAGAGATGCTAACACTAGCACAACAACACACAACAAAAGAGCAACATCAGAAACGAGTATATACAATTATTAGATACAAAGATAACTGCATATTATGAAATTGTATTCTCATATCTTATATCTTATTCCCGTCATGATAAAAGATATGTTATCTACAAGCAAAATAATGTTTTACCATTTCCTGTAGTTGCATCTAATCCGATTGCACTACGAAAATGTATCCGCCGTGATTGAATTGTTTCCTTTTCACATATCACCTCAAAACGAAGATAATAGCTTCCCGCTGGAGTGTTAAACGTGTAAATACACACATTGATAAATTCCATATCGAATTCAAACAAAGCATTAAGCCACAAGCAATTCAATTTTCGAGTGAGATCAGGTGTTAGAGCTAAAGCAAATAGCGCAGTACAGAAGTGTACGTACGCCGGTCTAGTATGTTGGTCTACTCACTTTGCAGCTAGTTGTGTTACAAAAGTGATACACACTCATACTGTATATGATATTTTCTGGATCAAATTAATGTATAGATTTACATTCACTGTGTTTTAGAATATTTCACCATCGTTTCTCTTTGAATTTATTGAACATTTGAGGTTTATTTTTGCTTGGACTGTATTATTACACCTTTTAGAAATCAGAAACAACAACATCGACTTCAAAAAAGGACCACAAATCCAGGAATATTGATAATGTTTCTACTTAATGTAAATAACGTTTAAAAAAAGGCTTTGATGGAAGGGGATGGAATTCACGATGCCTGTTTTACTTGATGAAACTGTAAATGATCGAAATGTTACCACACATATAAAAGCGTGGCTACAGTGCTTCTGGCATTTGTGTATTGGATAGGGAAATAACCTAACCATTTCTTCAAGGGTTATTGAGTGAATGGCCAACATGAAAGAGAACTTGCTAAGTAATTGTTTTCTTTCTTTTGTTACTCTGATGACTTTGGATAAGATATCAGTATTTAAGCAAATTATTGTATGACATAGTGATATGTTATTCATTTTGCGTATTGAATTTAGTCTTTCTAATGTTTCATTATTCTAAAAAGGTGCCTTTCTCACAGAAACGTTTTTCATAACTGATCTCTTCTTTTTGAAAAACATATCCAGAGTTGATATGTAACACTACGCGTGTATGCCAATCTTGATTAATTACCGTCCAATCGCGGCTAATATCGGGGAATTGATGCAAAAATCCCCTTCTTTAATTTCATATCCATGCTCTGTAGCAGCTGGCGTCTGGTAGGTTTCTCGTGCCCTTCGCTTGATAGTTTTCAATCGTTTTCAATAACAACGTAAGAGGGTGCTAAAATTACCGTGTGTACCCGTGCAGACTGTGGCAGGTGCCGGAACGGACACACTCTTGGGTTACCATGGCAACGTCCGCACGTTTTTGGCGGGAAACTGTTTCAGCAAATCGTTGGAGAAATCACGTTTGATTGGTTTGATGTAATGTTTTGTTGTTGAAGGTAGTGTTCGTTTTTTTTCACGAACTCTTGTCGGAATTCAGAAAGGGCCTCGAGTCTGGACAATGTAAAGAAGAAATGAAATTAAGTAATCCGCATCATTAGAACCACGTGTGATACACCTTATTAAAGATTTGAAAGAAAAGCACAGTTTATTGTAGAATAACTCTACATATTTTGTTCTCTAGTATATGTGTATAGGTGTACATGCGATACGTTGTGACTGGGTGTCGGTTTGAGAGTATGTTAGGTGGCCACAAATAGACACAATAACTACTACAATATATATCAATGTTTTCTCTTCTATAACCTCCTTGTTACAATCTACCATATAATTCTATCGTAATTCTCTCATAACTTGGATAAAACAAACAAACAAACAAAAACAGACAACAAAGAAATAATCACAGCGTTGTTGTGCACTAATACGATGCGTTTTAACAAATGAAAACGCGGAAGCTGTCGGATTGAAAGCTTCCTTTGTTTACTCGCTAATTCATCATTAGCGATCGCACCCCCGTCTTAAAAACACCAGATCTTTTTCGCCTTTATTTTCTACTGTCTCTTTCACGTATACAATAATATATCCCTTGTACCGGTCGGAGGAGCTCGGCGGGGGGTCTCCCGTAGGCCAGGGCTTCTTTGTTGCTGAAATGAACACAAAAATCACGCTTGCTGCCCTATAATATTACCCATAATCCACACGGCTAACGTCTCCAGTCAACAAATTGTCCAGGTTCCCACACTTCTTACACAAAGTTTGGCAAACAAATTTACAGGCGCCCCTCGCTGAGACCCAAATCCTGCCAGCTTAGACGTACGACTTCTTCTCTTTTTTCTTTCTAAGAAAAAGTAGTGAGATTCACCCTGGGGATATGTTGTAGAGTATATACTACAGGGGTCTAGCTTTGTATTGTTTGCGGGGTGACGTGGTGTGTTCTTTAGTGTGAAAATGCGATGCCTAATGGTGGCTAATTGAATTCAAACAGCGAATAACTGGCGTAAAAGGGAAGGGAAAAGGGCAAGATATCATCTCTCGGCCACTCCCAACTCATTATCGTCAGGAAGCATTAAGTCCATTTTCTCTCAAACACTCTCGTCTCTTTTCCATTATTAATAGCGTCTGTTAATGGCTCTGACGTCTATTTCTAGAGCACCACTTTAAACACTGATGAATACATTTTTTCTTCCCATTTTTCCTTCGTCATTGCCACAGCACAACTCGTTCATCATGACCGGGAAGGATACCGTTTTCATCAGGCGGTAGTCTCTACCGAACTACAGGAATGTGTCAACATTTGTTCACCAACGTTTTACTGGAAGCTGTCTAGTCAACAACACCTCACTCCCTTATCCTCCACCGTAACTCTACCCCGCCCTGTGCCCCGCCTATCACATTTTCACTATTACCCGTGTGTTTGTTATGGGAGGGGCAATGGGGTCGCTTCAATCAACGACTGAACTTTTGTGAAAAAGTTTTCTCTTTTTGTCTTGTTCGTTCTTTTGTGTGAGGACCTCCCACCTTCAAAAAATGCGAATGATCGCGTGCAAAGGTGCGACTATGGTTTGTCTGGGGGGCATAGGATATTTGTGTGGAGACGACGCCTTGGGTCTATTCAACTTTAATGTGTCCATAAAGCAGAAATCCTACCGATACTGTCATCAATAGAGCAGCCGTGCACGCGTCCTGATCGCTTCCCGTTATGTAAAAACCAAATCACTTAAAGAACTTTCTCCTGGGAATGTTTCATTGAAAAGGAAAAGTTCCTAACCGACCCATTGCAATGACACGTCTTGACAAGTGAAAACTTTTAATATCACTTACTCTTCTCTTCTCGTCACACCAGATAATGGACGCCATTTTGACGGCGGTGAATTACTCCTGTCGAGCGCAAAATTGCCCGACAATTTGCAAGTGGTTGTTAGGGAAAATATTCGGTCAGATAAGGAGATAATGCTGTCACTCTCGTAGAGAGGGTAGAGACGAGCATCGCCTCCTCCGCTTCAGTCGGAAAGACGACCCTGTCTTCTCAAGTAGAAAGGATGGCACTTTTGCTAATGCGTTGTCAAGTCCTGACGTTACCACTTGAAGGAAGTTCTTGTAGGAAAATCCCACCCGATTTTGAGGAAAATTGGCAAGGACCTCTGACACGTCGGAGAAGTGGCCCTGGAAGAAATTGTTGGGTGGAATTAAAGCAGGCAGGAGTTGGACGGTGGGTAGTTGACCGCGGGTCAAAGCGAACAGTCCGCTGTTGTTGACAACCATTTCTGAAAGCGGAATATATTCTGAATATATTTAGCCGGCTCAAAACGTTCAAATGTCACAGAGAGAATGTGGTAGGGAGACAGAAGGTGAAAATTATTTTCCCGTATTTTGTAAAGACTTGCACTTAAGTTTTATTTCTGGGAACAGAAAGAAATCCAAAGGATGGAATCAAAGATGAAGTACTAAACACCGCAAGAAATCAAATGCGTAAGCAGTGAATTTAGAAATCTCTCTTTGTACTGGATATTAAAACGTACAATCGTATGATGAAATAAACTCGGTAAACGTTTCGATATTTTCCGTGATCTCAGCTGACAGGTTAAAAGCGTCAAGTTACTGACAATGGCGCTTTCACGGTAAACAGCCTCTCATCTTCTTCAATCTGACGAATACGACGAGTTTTCAACAAAAATAAAAAAAAAAAGTTTTTCAGCTACAATCTATAACACGGAATACCGTTTTATTTGTCCATACATAGATACCTATGTCTCTTCCTGTATTTTGATGCCAGCGTGGTTTGTTTGTATTTAGCATATGTATAAATGTAGATTTTTTTTATCATTTACTTTGAATTCACACTGATCATATTATTGTAAGTGAGAAGAAACAAGGAATGGTAGGTCATTGCTTGTACTTTTTTTAAACATTAATGTCCATTTAACCGTTGATTTTCTGTAATTCTGTATCATGGACTCCAGGAAGAATAGCTTTTACTTGTTAAGTCTATCGTAGATCTTAATAAACAAACAAACAAACAAACAAACAAACAAACAAACAAGCATATAACTGAGGCAAGTATAAGGAGTATTAGTTTTGATAGATGATCACTATTTTGTAAAACGTTGAACAACATATGTTTTTTCAATAGTCCTTTTTTTCTGAATAAATATACTTTTCCAAAATCACACCCAATATGGTTGTTCAGACATTTCATCTTCGTATATACAGGAATGACAATACATTGGTATCATATACGGGTAGAATTGTGGCCTTCATGTGCTGAATTATGAACTACGGCTAGCTATAGGAGTTACAGAGTTGAATCGTTTGAATGAAGACTTAAAATATCCCCGTATATAATTGCACACGAATGGGCCACTTTCACTAGCACGGCACCTACTGTGACCGGTTCACACCGAGATGAAAAGACTTGAATATCATTGTATGGAACCCTGAGAAAGGACACACGGATAACCACTGTATTTTTGCAGGCCCAATTTTTGGGCGATGACTCCCCCGTCTGGAACCAGTAATTCCACCGGAGCGTCGCCCGCGTTTGGAAAGGCTGCCGACTCCGCTAAATTACAGCCTTCGGTAAGAATCCCTCTCACCGCCGCATGGCAAATCGCAGGAGAGACCTCGATATCAGTCATCCAAGTCGGCGATTAGCGGGCCTGGAGAGAAAGATGAGCAAATTGGCGAGCTTCTAACACCGTATTTTATATTTTTCTTTCACCATGGTTCTTGAATTCTCCAGGAAAAGCTCTTTTTTCGATAGGGAATTATTTTCTGTTCTAGAGAGATGCGGACTTGACTTGGGTTGAATTTCATGCCTTGTACAGCTACATCTATGATGTCATAATCAAACGTCAACGTGGCGATTTGGCGGTAGGTTACAACAATTTTGTGTCAGTCACCAAAACTAGTTTGACATGCAGAATAGCACAATCGTGAAGACAGTCTGGCCTTCGTTTTAACTATTCAATTTGATAACTTCACAACAACAAGTTTCGAGTATAGTCGCACAAACACCCCACTTCTTATGAATACTTGCTTCAAAAAAGCCTACAAGTTACTACTAAGCACAAAGAAAAAGAAAATGATTACAGTTTGACAAAATTACTGAGCCATTTCTGCAAGGCGAAGTATTTGTGAAGTAGCATGTGACATGAAATTGTTCTATTGAAACTATTTTAGCCACCATATGAGCAACCCATTATCTACTTTGATCGACACTTCTCCTCTAGAACTCTTCCTCGCTTCATTAACTATTAAGCTCAAAACAATCCCGTCTAAACTGTCCTTCAAGTCTAAAATGGTTGTTGAAGCCTCTTTTTTCACGGATCGTTACGACTTAGCGAGACATCGTTTAGCAAAACCCGGAGTTCGTTTTTAACCCATTAGAACCCACTCTACACACACACACACATTATCCCACTCCGCTCGTCATTCCCAAGTCTTTCTCACTTCTTAAAATCGATCGTCTTTTTTTTTCTACTGTACTCCTTCTTTAATGACATGGTTCATAGAAAACGGGTCCTACATATTGATGGCTACTTGAGGTTGCTCGCGCCCCGCGGAGACCCGGATTTTTCCTAAGGAGTTGTAAGCCACTGTACCACCTGCCAGATCGCTGAGGAGCTCACTTCACACTTCAGTTTTTTATCCTCCGATTAACACATAATTACGTTGCCCTGCCCAAAAATGACAGATGCTTGACATGTAAAAATAGAGGAGGGTGACAGATTCTAATAAAAACTGTTTTCTTCTGAAACCTGTGTTTACAAAACTTCTGAACGACCCAAAACGCTCTTATCCTTGCCAGTTTTGTTGATGAAACGAACTTGGTGACCAATTGTTTCTCCTCAATATGTATCAAAATGGATAATTGATAGTGTTCTTGTTTTCTATGGCAGGTGTAACTGATCGAATGTGCGGAAATTTTAGTTAACTGGATACTTTTGTTTTGTGAAATGCAATAAGCACCGTTTAATATAATAAAAGTAGTTCTATCTATAATAACCGCGTTTTCCCCTGCTCAATAACCTTTTTTTTCTCCTGTATGGAAGAAGATGCTCGCTATGGAGGATGATATTTTTTCAATTCTTTTTTTTTGTTTTTATGTACATCTGCATTTGCTTGCGAAGAGATTTACCGATTTCCGCATTTCAATAACTGAACATCGTTATAATCTAGGGGCTGATAAAATGAGGATTAATCTAATCACCTCTGATTCATTTCCGTTGTAAGATTAGAACAAAACGCAGCTTAAAGAGAATTAAGTAAACAATGGATAGAGTTTTATCTGGCAAAAAGTGATAAGATAACGAGTGACTTTTGAACTTCACATAGAAACGTCGTAAGGGAAATGATCTAACTTATGCTGTAACCGTCTAGTACATACAATATAGCAGCAAAATAACGAAATGAAAAAATGAATGATAAGATCAATAACTACTAAACTTTCCGACAGAAAATAAGTAAAATAAAACTGTTCTCAAGTGTGTCCTGAGTTTTTGCTATTCTAGGGTATGTTTTGTTTTCAAACGCATAGAGTCAGGGTACCGTGAAATCTTTAGTTGCAACATTTAGCACGTATCTGTATATGAAGCCTACAAAGGGGTTGGAATCCATTGAAATACAGTGGACCGATTTTTTGTACACATTTCTCCAAGCTAAACAGAAAAGTGTTAGATGTATGAAGCCTTCTTGGCAAAATGGTGGTTCAGAAGGCACAGAAATGTAACAATATATTTAACACAAATTTGTTTCAGTTTCATTGTGCACAGCGTATTTCGTCATTTTTAAACATCAGATTCTATTATTCATTATCTGTTGTAACATTGTATTTTTCAGAATATGATTTTAGTTAGAATTGCGCCATATAGATATACTACACTTTCTAAAAACTATATAGTGTTATACTTGCTAAAAACAAAAATGGGGCAGCAAATAAAAGTCGAGTATTCTAGTACTTTAGGAAATCATATGGATTTATGATTTAGTTAGAACCACATATTAGTATAGTTTTGTTGACTATTAAAGTTGAGCACCACATTTTACCGTACATACCATTGGGTATGGGCTTCGGAGATAACAAGTCTTTTTATCCCGAAAATCCTTCCGCATTTATTCGTCACAAGTGTTGTTGGAAAGACTATAATCCTCTCCGATTTTGCAGACATATCTCAAAGTCCCTCCTATGTCAAGCGAAGCTTGAATACATGTATACGTTATGGCGCAGCAAATCTCTATTTTATCATTGTTTGATAAAACGAAAATGCCGGCGAAATTATTTTGTTAAATACGACGGAACAGCCTAGCGGCTCGGAAAATTAAGATGTCTATCTGAAATGTCGGTCCCGTGCTTTTTTGCTGACAATCCGTCGCGGCTATGTGGCTACGACTTTGGTTGAAGCTGGCTTTCCAACTGCGGCGCCAGAACCAATTAAAGTGCACCGAACAATACCCAAACATCGGCGGGGGAAAGTTTTCTGTGGTAGCATGCTGTCAGCGGGTGGGGGGCCGTGACATGTGGCACTCGTTATTTGAACGGAACACCAACTACACGTACTTAAGATAAGTGAGATGTAACAAAAGTTGGGGAAGAATTTCAATCTAAATCTGAGACATTCGCGTCCCGTTACCTTAAGCTTTCTACAGGCAAGCGACTCCGTATCTCTGCAAGCTTCTTCCAAAACTACACCACGCCATTAATTTAACCGCTTGTGCCACAAAAATTACGTTTGACGTCAAAGCAAATTTGCAGCGTTGAATTTTGATGCTTGATAATCGATTTTTTTGAAAACGATATATGAATTCTTAACTTTATGTCACAATTGAGATTTATTCATATTCTGTTTCGTTCGAATGACGTCGTTTTGAAAGAAGAATTAAGATTTCGTTTTTGTACTTGTGTAGTCGGACTTGTCGTATATCGTTTAGAACAGGGTTCCCTTTGGTGGACTCTGCACTGCACTTGCGGCACCGGTGCGACACTGCGGGGTTCGTAGATGACTCAACGAATTTCAGAGATAAAGAAGGAATTTTCTTCCCTTTTGTGTACTTTGTTGTCTTCTAAGTCATACTTTTACGTATTACGCAATTTCTAAATTATTCAAAATCTCGAAAATAACAAAACAGTGCCGCAGTGAACGAACCACGCAGTGCCGCACCGGTGCCCCAAGTGCAGTGAGAGTCCACCTTCAGCATCTGCAGATACACACTCGACTAAACCGTCCCCTGAGCTCCCAGTCCATCTCAGTCCCCACTCAAAGACGCAATCGAGGAAGCAAATAGAATTCCTTTGTAAGATTCATGCCGGCCGATAAGCTACAATTAGGTTACAAAAAATCATGTCAGGGCCTCGGCGAAGCGATCGGCCGGAAAAAGCCGGGCACATCCCCGCGCCACTTCCCGGGTAATCGCTGTCCATTAGCGGGAAGAAATCAAGCTGTTGGCGGAATATCTTCCCGCCTGGCCGCCTGACATGCAGGGGTGAATGTGGGCCATCAGGCGGGGTGGAATTCTAATCACATTGGGGTTCCCGATTAACGCGGTACCGGTGAACCTTATTCAATCTCATTTCTCCGGCGCCGGGACTCGAATTCCTGCCATACATTAACTTAGCCATGGGTTTTAGCAACTTAAGTTAGTTTTCAAGAATATGTGACTATCTTAGGAAAAACGGAATTCGGACACGTCTTGCATAGCTGATATCACTGAGACTTTGTTCAACGCGGAAATGCGTATAGAGTAGTGGGTTTCTTTAACTTTTCGGAAAGAAACCTTCAGAACGAATAGACCAATAAAAACATCCTTTGCAGATCAGATCATGTTTGTTACTTCTTACTTTGTAAAATCAAATGAAAGGAATTGATTGGTTAAAAAAAGAAAGAAAAAGGAGGAAACAAGAAAGAAAGGAAGAAGAGACAAAGAAAGACAGAAAGAAAGATTTTTCTAGTTAGCTATTCTTGTATTGCATTGTTCTGCCAGTTCATACTAGTGACGATGAAGAAGAATGATGGATGTCACTCGAAACGTCCGGAGGTAAATATCCGTTTTTTATCCGGTTTTGGAGATTGAATTGTATTTGAAGAAAGAAAGATTAATAAAGGTGGAAAAAGACTGGAAATAGGTATAAGTACATGTGTTTTGTCAGTATGTGCCTTGTCCATTGGCTCTCTTGTCTCACCACCGATATGACGCTAGTCCTGCTCATCTATACCATCACCTGGCCGGTCGTCAATACGCTCATCAGTACCACAATCACAAGACCCGTTCTCCGTCCTCCATAATAGGCTTTCTCTCCATCTGATACATATCAAGAACTGCATTATGTGACTTAAAAGTTTGCCTTTGAAGAGATCCTGGTCGTAATCCCATTGGCTATTATGTTTACCATCAAGCGAGGCTGTGCGGATAGGACGGGGCATCGCCGGCCTGACCCTCGCACCTAAAGTTACCGGTCCTGCCGCCTGTTGAGACCAGATTAGCCCCTGATAACATCTCCCTGGCCTTCTGCGCCAGATCTAGACTTTTCAATTCCCAAAGTATTTTCCTTCCCCTTTTCCAGGGCATTCCTGGTGTAAGGAGAGATGTGATGTGGAGAAACCCGATCGTAAGTCAGGATATGGTACTGATCTAATAAGGATCCTTATCAGTGGCGTCCGACAAGTGTTGGTGTGGTGGGGAGGGGGGCGGCACTGGCTGTGCACGCATGTGTTATCACATGACAATCCCTGCTAAAATTCCACTCCAACCGCGAGGCGAGCGTTCAAACTCCCCACACACACTTATTACTCTCCACCACGCCGGTTTTGTCGACTTAAAGGTGTTAATTTAATTGGTCGTTCCATCGATTTAATCCCTCTCGCCCCCTGTTGGGATTTGATTAGTATTTCTTTAGAGAGGCCCTCCCATGCAATTAACCAGCCTATTTTGTTACAGAATCCAATTGTTCAAATAAAAGATTTTTCAAATATACACAAATAATTTGTCTGTGTTCTCTCCTACCCCCAACTGCGATATCGCCTTCTCCAGGAGAAAGGGACACAATAACATTGGCTACAGGCGCGCCTTTTCACTAATCCCCGGCCAAATTTTGTTTCCGTTTCGCGAATGTAAACTTTCTCTCCTGCGCTTAATTTTGTTGTGAGAGGTACTTTAGGTAACGCGGCCTGGCTGTGCTCAGCCAAACGATTGTAACACAGCCGGGCTAAAGCATTAGCACGGGAGCCAGGCATATGAAAAGGAATATAATACCAATTAGTTCCAATCCCCCTGGCTTTGTAAGAACCTACGGTTTAGGATTAATTGGGTCTCTTGCAGGCTGAGGGTTCGTGAAAGCTACCCTCCTGTTCCCACCCTCTTCTTTCCAGCGATTCCTTTGTTATGCCAGTTCCAGATTATAACTCGATTATACTGGCGAGCTACTTTTATTTCTTCCCTTTCTTTCTCCTCCTTCCGCAGATGTGGGCCGAGAAGGGATCCTTGGAGACGTATTTTTCACGCCGGGCACATCGCCTGAAAGCGATTGAGACATCACCTCTGGACTAGAGCACTGGGAGACCCACCCTGTAGTGTTCCTCTTGCACATCACTACAGCTGCTAGGCTATTACTGTACAGTAAGGCACACCGGGTGCTCTCGGTGTTCACCAGCGGCCAGATAAATTGGTCCTAAAGGACTACGTTGCCAGGTTATGAAGACCTCTTCTGGTCTTGACATCTGACAGAAACTTGGTCCAAAACAACGGGGTCTCCCCATCCTCCCTCACGGACATGGAACCAGAGAATTACTGATAAAAATATTATCAAACACGTGTACAGACGTGTCATACTCATAGTAAGTTGTTGGCATATCGAACCATATATGGCTGGAAATATCAGTAAGGCCCTTTCCACTAGACGGCGATCGCGTTGCGCTCTCACTGCGACTTAAACAGGATATGTGTATCCTTCGCTTTCATACTGGGTATATCAAACAAAATGTAAAAGTGTGACCGAGAAGACAATAAAACACACAAAGTGTTAAAAGATTCGTTTCTTTTCTATACAATTCGTTGAACGATCTGTCAAATTTTATGTCGCAGAGAGAGCGCGGCGAGATCGCCGTCCTGGTGGAAAATCTAAAAATTGTCACATACATATAGACCAATCAAACGTCTAGATTCATTCATCCAATCAGTCTCTCTGCCAATCACTCTATTTTGAAATGAACGCGTTCTGGTGGAACTCCATTTTTTCGTTTGCTGAAGTTCACAAAACATTTCTGACACATTCGCCGCAAATTAGATCGCTCTGACTGCAGAGGGCGACACAAGTGTGCGATGGGGATTACATAACAGTCCGTGAATATGTCTTGTTATGACAGGTTTGACATTTGGCAGCGCCTGTTCGGGAAAAGATCACCTCCCGTCTGGACTAGCTCACACGAATTTAACAGATACGTCTCCATTACTGCTCGCTTCGGAGCGGGAAGAACATAATAGGCCAAACATTGACGATGACCTCTCGTGACCTCTCGCATTATCTCTCGCACGAATTTTCACGTTAACAAGTGAAAACGTATAGAGGTTCTTTTTACGCCAAAAAGCACCCCATTGGCTGACAGGTAAAATTAATTATGCTCCAATGCTCCGTTTCATGAAGGCCTACATTATTTTTATCGCAATTTGTCGCGGTGGATATAGAGTGGTAAGGGAGAATAGACGATCTCAACTCGATACCAATAGTCGTGGTATCATGCGGCGGCATTGTTTGTTATACCATATGTTCGCGTCTGCTTAACTTCTCATGTTTACATATTGAGCATTTGTTTTTAAAATGGAGGGATCGTAAGTTTAAGTTATGTCTTAACGCTGATTCCTTTACACTTTAACCAAGGATGTTTTTAGTCAAGATAAGTAGCATTCAGGGGCTGTTATCTATCTGGACATTTTCTTATTAAGAAGTCAGCTGTTATAACATAGTATCAACTTGCTTAAGTTATCTGGGAAAGTGTTAGCTTGGGCTCTTTCTTTTATAAGTCCTGTAAAGTGTACATGTATAACCTCACCAATATGGGCCTCAAAACTATAAGAAGTCAGAGTTCTGGCATTTGAAATAAAACCGCGTTACAGATGAAATGTCTATTGTTCTTGCGGTGGTATGACGTAACGATGGAACCAAGTGGTCCTGGGTTCAAATCCTGACATGTCACCGACCTTGTGCCCTTGGGAAAGACCATTTTACACGACTTTTCTCACTTCACTCAGGTGTAAGTAAGAACCTAGGTTAGAAGGGGGACGTTCCTCGGATTGGACGTTAAATGGATGTCCCGTGTTTGAGGAGAACCGCACCTCGAGCATCTTAAAGAACCCACCACACTTCTCGAGTAGGGGTCCTTCGAGATGTGAGTGGATCAAACCTACAGTCCTACGGCCACACCTGGGGCAATTACTGTCGTATTGAGGTCAACTGAGTCAGCGCAGAAGGGCAGCCGCTCCTGATATTGATGACTATTGCGATTGAGCCCCGCCTATCGTAAAGCCGGGTTCATACCTGCGTATGTAGCTTAGTCCGTATGAGGGTCGTGTGGAAATTTTAGCCTCTACCAGGCTCCATAGGTCACTGGAAATATAGTAGAAATTGGACAAATATAGACACATAACATGTCAGATGAGTTAGCTGTCCGAGGAGTGTGGTTTGCGACCAGCTAACTCCTTTGGCATGTTAACGGCTATGACGTTATTTGTCCAATTTCTAATATTTTTCCAGCGACCCGAGGGGGGGCCTGGTAGAGGCTAAAACGTCCATACGGAACTCATACGGACTTAAATGCATACGCACGTGGGAACCCGCCTTAAGCTCCTCACAATTCAGCCGTGGCTGTGAAGAGAGAGTAGTCGGCCCTCCCAATAATTATAGTAATAACAATCTTCTTGGAAACAAAACCCCCAAAATTGGAGAAACACTAGTCTCACAACGACAAATATCGGCATATGTCCCGATGGAGCCTAAGTAGG
>NC_049979.1:25664089-25704414 GCF_000003815.2 Branchiostoma floridae
GTCTTTTTCCATTTATCTAAACTCCGGTGTTTCTATCCTCTCGAGACCACAACCTTGCATTACCCTTTTAGACTACACCTGCCCAAGTGCGGACAAATAACAAGGCTAGCAATTGAAACCCAATTACTTAGCAATAACATATATTGCGATATGTTACCTTCATTCCTCTATTGTATGGGCTCCATTACTCCCTCTTTTGTGCACGGACGGCTTGTTATGCCATTATACCATGACATTGCATGACGTTTTGATGTGAGCGGTAAATTATCTTCCGTCTCTCAAGGGACCAACATTACAGTTGATGTTGTCAGGGTCATTTTTTATTGGGGACATAAAATGGGTGTTGAGTTTTCTGAAACAAATAGCGATCTTTCGTTTAGCAAACTGTGACTAAATGTGTATTTTAGTGAAAACATTTTACATACTCCAAATTATAACATTATGTACGTGTAAAGTTACAAAACAAAATAGACGATCGAAAGAAGAGACTGAATCGAAGAGCATGATAACAACAACAACAACAACAACTACAATAAGTGTAGCAATAAAAACTATTGCCATGGCGACGGTTTTATTGTTTCGTAAGTATTAATGATTGTTGTTGTAGGTGTGTTGTATTTGTGTTCTATCCTTTCGCCTGGCTGTATGTATGAAGATTGTTTTACCCGATAGATGTTCGTAGGGCATTGCTGTTAACAAGAAAAGCGATCTCCTGTGACCTATTATAAATGGCTTTCACTGATTTTACAAAATTATACATCTTTTGTACCTAAATAACAATGTGTTCAAACTTCAAAGTATGAAAGCTTTAGCAAAGAATTTTCGGAAATTTTTGCCAATCGGACATATACTTAACAGTGAGCCTAACGTTTCTCTTTTTGAGTTACACATGGCATATGTTTTAGCATTCTAACATAAATGCAGTATATTTATAAAATGTCCTTATTAATTATGTAAATTAGCCCCTGATCTGCATGATCTGCATTTAATTGTGTAAGGCATCTCTGAAGCTATCTATATTCCAAATATCATGAAGATCTGTCAACCCATTTCCGAGTTATTCCCCTCTAAAGGGATGATGCAACTAAAATTCCTGACATGCCTGTACAAAAATTCCTGGAATTTTGGGAATTCTTGTGAAACGGACACACACTATTCTATTAGGCTAGCCCACGAGGCGTCGCCAAAAATGTAGCGGAGTGAATAAGCAGGAACCGACAAAAAAAGGAGACTTGGAATCTGGAATGAGACGCCTTAAGAACCAAAGACTACACCCAATCATTGGCACCTGTTAAGGTACGAAAGGACAGTCAGAGTTTTCGATTCCAATACTTACTTCACAATCTGTAGCTTGACAAAAGGTAAATTAAAATAACTGTGAGTTAAAAGTTACCTTTTTCATTTTTTTAAGATTCTCTCTCTCATGTACCTCAAATGCATTTGTGTTCTATACTTTCACCTGGTTGTATGTATAAAGATTGTTTTACGCGATGGATGTTTGTAGGGCATTGTTGTTATCAATAAAGCTCTCATCATCATCTCATCATCATCATCATAAAATGACATTCCGAATATAGTTTCCACGTAGTTGTGTTCCTTCCTTCCTCCTTCCTTCTTTCCTCATTCCTCCTTCCATCCCTCCCTCTTTCTGGCCCACTGGACCGTAGTGGCCTGTGGGCCCGAAGGGCTATTGAAGTGATTGACACCGCCCCTATACACCATAGTGGGAGGGATTATAATTAAGAATAATAATGATTTATCTGCTATACTGTTTTTTTAACTTTATTGCAAGATCATGCCCGAAGGGTTATTACAAACAAAGTAAGACAGTGGTATTCAGAATTGTATACTTAAACAAAGAATGAAAATGAAAGATATAAGTTAGAACTGACATTTGATCTAAATCTGTGAACAACTTGTTTGTCCAACGACTTGTAAATCCACAATAGTATTATTACCTCCATGAAATGTCATAGAGCTTACCTTTTCACCAGCGTTTGTCTGTCTGCCTGTCAACAAGATAACTCAAGAAAGAATGGGTAAATTGCTTTCATACTTTGTGTGTTAGTGGGGTGTGATGAAAGCTGGAAATGATTGGATTCTGGGACCCCTAGCGGTTTCCCTTTGTACTGAAGCGCAACTTCCGCTTTATCTATCTCGTGCTCTGAACAAGCTATGGTCACGAATTTGGAGTAGTAGATAGCTCTTGAGCCAAGGAATAAGTCACATAAGTTGGGGTCCCCTAGCGATTAGTTTGCCCTATTTATCCAGTTTCTGCTCCTTTTTAAGGAGTCGGGGGGGGGGGGGGGACTGAAATATTGATCAAGTCAACAGGGCCATAATGATTTGATTATATGGATGACATCCATGCGAGCATCAATATTTGTCAATTTCCAAAAAGAATTTGATCATTCTGTAAATCGCAGCCGCAAAACATGCAACTATGTGTCATGTAATAATATTGATAAGATATCGGAAAACTGATACTATTGTTGGAGAATTCCAAAGTGAATCGTAAAATAGAAAAAAAATAAGATGTGAAAGTACACAATGAAAGAACCTATTGTTCGGTATACCATATGTGTGTTAAATCATTTGTTCAACCTTCCTGACCACTTAGATCTCGTAATGAAGGAAAATTTTCAGCCAAACTTTTTTATTCGCACGATCGCACCAGTTTTGGGGTTCCCAGAGGAGGTCATACATATAATCAAATGAACATGGCCTAATGACCCTTATTATGAATAAATCTACTAAGAAGTGAACAGGGGACGAAGACTATAGAACAGACGTATAAACAATGGCGAACAAGAGGCTGGGTTTACCCCCCGCTGGTAACAGACGTCATAGCGAGTTTCTCTCTTAAGTGGACGAAATTTCAGCAATTTTTGTGATGTAATTAGCTTACCTGAACGGATTTACGCATTAAGTTGACTCTTACCCCCTGCTGACACCACTTCTAACCACCTGTCGACTTGAGCTGCTCATGGAGGTACATGCGCGTACAACTGTCTCACGGGCGAAACCTTAAAAGTAGACTCTCATTGCACTTGGGGCACCGGTGCGGCACTGCGGGGTTCGTTCACTGCAACACTGTTTTGTTATTTCGCGCAATTTCTAATAATTTAGATATTGCGTAATACGAAAAAAGTATGACTTAGAAGACAACAAAATACACAAAACTGAAGAAAATTCGTTCTTTATCTCGGAAATTCGTTGAGTCATCTACGAACCCCGCAGTGCCGCACCGATGCCCCAATTGCAATGAGAGTCCACCTTTAAAGACCCTAAATTAGAATAAGATTGGAACGATCAAAACGTAAAATATCTTAGTCTTTTTAAGAAAAATAATATAAGTCCCGGTAGTCAGAAAATATCATAATGCAATACGATATTACGAAGCATATTTCGGTAAACGAAAGAATTCTGATATAGATAAAACATATGCAGTATGAGAACTGTCGTTGAATGAGTAAACGATATAACGTTACATATAGTCACTGTGATATTTCTTAAATGCGTGATTCGTCACAAATACAATATTGTCAAAGACACGGATTGATATATCATCCTTATCTAATTTTCCAATTTGTTTGATTTCTCAAGTTTGAAATGCATGAACATTCGAAGGTCTACACAAACACAAAACATGCCTAAAACAACAACTCCATTTTGCAACTTGCGCAAATTTGTTGTTAGATACCCTTTATACCTATTTGTTTTAGCTTCTCGATTTAATTTCACCAGTAGAAGAGAAACTATTAAGCCTTTATCGGGTTTTGTGAATTCAATGGTACAGCAAATGTAACCTATGTCACTTTCTGTCTTGATTTGATATGAATCTATTTATATTGACATGGACGATATGTAAAAGAGAACATATATATGAAGAACTTGTTATAACTGCATGCAACCCCACAGTATGATGCTCGTTTATATATTACTATTCTTTACTTGTTTATTCTAGTTCAAGTCTATTTATTCGTTTTATAATGATTTACAGCATTTGTGAAAGATTGACATAACAGGTGACCATAACCTTTTCAAGATGCACTTTGTATATAAGTTATATTTTGTTTCCCTTTATTACTGTATGTACCGTTTTTGATTCTTACTATTTAGTTGAATGTGTACTTGTACATAAGTTATGCTTTGTTTCCGATTATCACTGTATATACTACTGTTGACTCTTATTATTACTTGTGTATTTTGTTTCGGGGAGACAACTTGCAGAGGTGGCATGTCACCTGTTTTGTTTCCCCACCATTTTTACATGGGAAGTGAAATAAACAAATAAACAAAGATGTCAACCCGGAGACCAGACTGTAAGGTTCGATCCACTAACATTGGGAAGGACTCTTAGTGATCCATGTGTGTGGTAGGTTCTTAAATATGACAGAGGCGTGGCTCTCCTTGAATACGGAACCTGGTTTTACGTTGGTCCCATCTAAGAGGTCCCTGTATTTTTGGATATCTAGTAATTATTGATTGATTCTTGTGATGTGCAGTGCTATACTATGCCGTACAATATGCATGTTGCGCTGTACTTTACAACTACAACATACAAGATGTGCATTCGACGACGAAGTGACAAGGACATGTATGATCAGTGTATTTTGTACGTTTTGCGTGTCTTGTTGTCTCTCAAATTATAATTTTACATCGTTCATCGTATTCAATTTATGAAGACATACAGGTCATAAAAATAAATTCAATTTAGGTGGCTCAGCGCTCTCTATCCACGTGGAAGCATCGGCATGATATGTCGATCCTCACCCGTGGTCAAAATGGCGGCATGGTGTTGTCCCTTTTTGCTATGTGACTGTTGTCTGACGGATGCTTGAGTTGCGTGCAAGTGTACAAATGTAGGCAATACGACACGGACTGATGGCTGTCTTGTACCTAATTTGTGGTGAGTGGAAACAAAAGGGTTCGAACAACTGACTCCCTGATCGATGAAAAACACTTGGATGTCGAAACCCCCTCATCTTCTCCCCCACGAACAATGTGTCCAAATTGGCGACTGCTTTTTTTTTCACCAAGGTCGCGTGACCCCGCCCATGCGTCTAGACAAGGTGCAATTTGGGGTACCAATTATCAGGCATCTAATTTTCAAACCACAATTTTCTGTGCTCGCACACTGCGATGCACAGCTCATCACCCAATGGTACCTCCCACGTCGAGCCAACAACATCAAGATTATCCTTGTTATTTTGAACACGGTATTTACTCCCCCTTTCCACTACCGTATAAAGACCCAAAATGTCATGAGAATTTCAAACGAATGTCACTGATAACGAAGTGCATTTTGTAAATATTTTGTTTTATTGTTTTTTAAATTTTACTTCTACACAGTGGATGATATTCCAGTTATAAAGCCATACACAAAGGTCATACAAATCCAATTTCGGTCGCTGAACAATCCAGTAGATGACAGAAATGAACAACAACAGAAACTAACAAACGTTGTATTATTGCTATTGTTCTAAAGTTTTTATGTATGTATGTCTAAGGTTTAGAAATTTTTTTCTGATGGAAAGAAATGTATCCATTTCCATGAGTCGAGACTTAAGAAAAGAAGTACCCACAACCGAGACGTGGCATATTTTCAAACAACAAATCTAAACTACGTACGCATACTATATGTATACATACAAAATTTACATAAATACATAGAGAAATATTTATATATATAGAGAGGTGGATAGATAACGGAAGTCTCCACATTCGGCAATAGAAATATGATATGATCTTTTCGAATTTATCAAACCAAACTGAACAACTGTTACCTTCTTGTAATTTGGGGTTTAGTCTCAGAAATCTTTTCTGTCACCAAAATCACTATCACCATTATTTCATTTTAATACGTCGGTTTTTGCTCTCATGCCTCTAAACATTTCATATGTTTTTGCTGTCTCGCCAGCCCGCCTGACGAATTTACAATGGGCAAGTTCCCAAGTACCTACCGCATACTCCCCGCTCTTTATACATACATGACAGATCTACAAAATGTACTTAAAAATCTCATCTTGCTGGGCGTCGGCAGACGTGTTTTTGACAAGGACTTCCTGTGATGTATATCAAGTAATTGCATGTTCCTGACAAGTTCAACTACATACCTGTCAGCGAGACGCGCAGCGACAGCCATTTCAAACTCATCTTTTTCATATTACTAAATTGAGTGACCTTCAGCAAATTACACACGCACACATACACTCACAAAGTGCCAAGCAAGTTAACGCATCGCATATACTATTATCTTAAATTGAGTCTCGGAGGAGCGAATTGCGACGGCAGTTCAAGCTCGGTGCGGTAACATGAAATTATCGCGCCGTGGGACCACTATATAACGGTTCTGTCATTTGCTATGCTGTAGCATTTGTGGGGATTAGAAGTACATGTATGTTTGTTTGGATCAAACGTATATGCATGTTTTTATTGCACTTTGTACGATTAACGTCGCCATGTTATTGTTTGTATGACACGTCCTAGTTTCACCTTGATATTATTTTAGCTGCCTTTATGCCACAATCTATTTCTTCAACACATCAAATTAACGAAGACCTGAATTTAAATGTGTGTAGGTGTGTATGTGGGTGTGTATGTCTTTGTGTGTGTGTGTGTGTGTGTGTGTGTGTGTGTGTGTGTGCGTGACTGTGTGTGTGTGTCTGTGTAGGTGAATGTATATCGTCAGACATGTGACAAGTAACGGAATCACAGAACAATGTCTCAACTGCACTCTTTTAACAATGGTTGATAATGAAAATGAGTAAGATAGTATACTAGTACGCGCACAGTAAGGACTTAATTTCATAATGTTAATAGCTGACACATTTTTAGATATCAATAAAATTCTCGAATATTTATTTCAAAGATCATGTATTGTATTGAAAAACAAATAATAGTATAAACTAGTCTCAAAGTATTATCCACGGACTTGGTAATTTTTTTCTTACCTTTATATTGTAAAAAAAGAGTTGTCTGATGATTGTATTATGTAAAACTTGCCCAATCCTTACTCTGCGTCAATCATAAAGAGTTACATTATTCTTAATATGCGTTGAACTGAATTTGTAGTTATTTACATTATACATATATCAACTTCTTGCTACTAACGACTCGCAATGGATGCCATCCTACACATGAGGAACTTGAGACGGATTGATAAATATAGTGTGTGTGTGTGTGTGCTTGTATGCTTGCACGTGCGTGTATACGAGCGTGTGTACATGTGTGAGCGTGTGCATGTGTGTGTGTGAGGAGAGGTGTTCGTGCATGTGTGTATCTATATGTGTATTTGTGTGTTTGCTTCATACCACATTTCGTACCGAAAATTATATTTACCAGTGCATGATTCTGTGTCTCTATCCTGAATCAATGACAAAGCTAATCAGTTCTAATTCTAAAATTAAGTTCTAAAAGCATTGTCCCGTCAAACTGTTCAATTCACAATAGAGTATTATAATTTTGGTATAATTTCTAATACTAGTACGCACTAACAAGAAATCATGAAAAGCAGTAATCTATATATACGACACAGACGTACCTTTCACGTAAGTGTCAAATAGACAATACTATAGCACAGAGTGTTCGCTATTTTTGAAACGCTATTGCCGTGCGCGTTCGGTCACACGTTACAACTCTAATAGGCCATTTGATTGTGTATGACTTCACGAGGACTTCATAGGATTCAAACAATTATGACTGACAAGAACCAGCTGTTTCTTTCATTCATCCGTGTGTTAAAAATTCTAAAACGCCACTCACGGTGGAGGATTCTCTCAGACTTGTAAAAGAGCGCCGTCTATCAATCACTTGAAAATGTGCAGCCAGAAGAAAAATATTTCGTCTCTGGATGCCACCATCTCTTTCACTTCATCACAACATTGAACTCCAGAGTACTTGGAATTCAGAAATGTCATTCACATCACAAAAATTTTGATAGAAAACCCTTAGACCTTTCTAAAGTGATCACTAAATATTCATCCACTAGGAATAAAAAAAATGACAGCATTCAATTCACGGTGTATAACTTCGTCACGCTGTGAGTTGCCTGTACGAGATGACAGCAGAAGGGTGGTTTGGGGTGACAGAGATACTGCGCCCATGTTTTACACAATATACAGCCGCATGGAACACCGCTAACATCTGAAGTGAGCTGCGCAGAGACCCAGAAACCAAACGACACCCTGCCCTTTCTCCTGAGCGACAGTGCTTCTGTTAGCAAACACTGATTAGTTGATATTCTGCCTGCTTTTCCTGTATTTCCCTTGAGTGTTCGCTCCCTCTTCGCTTGTCCCTTTCAGCTCTGTTAGCTAGAACCACTAGATCGAACAAAATTAAGATAAGTCTGGCGAAGAGCATGGCAACACAAACACTGGGAAAGTGATAAGCATGGCAGCTGTCAAGAGTTGACAATATCGACATACTTATAAAATGTCCGCACAAGCATCTTTTATATGGTGACATTCTTGGGAAAATGCGGCAAAATGTTCTATGGTGATTTATGACGTCACAAAATACGTCATAAACAAAATCCATTTCTCGAGGAACCCTCACATGCGCATCTTCTGTCTGAATTAAAAAAAAAATTTTAACGATTTATGCAATTTTAACCATTCTGTTTTAAGATGATGCTTTTTTCCCCAAAGTTGTCGTATTATTCATTTGTCATGAGAATTTAGTCCAAATATCTCATATCACATGTGAGTGGAAAATGTCGCTGCTTTTTTGTTAAAATTAACAAAAACAATCGGCGTGAACATTTTTTCGCCTCTTCTTATTCTATTTCTGTTAACTGTATCATTCTTTTCTTTCTTCTTTGAGACTCTTTTCTTGGTCCGTAAATTATCATTTTCTCCATTACAGTTATTTCGTCCCTTTTAAAATTGATTACATCATAGCAACATGACATCGTCTCCCACTCTCTTCACATCCTTGCAGGCGTTTTTCTCCATGTAAGAAGTAAGTGAAGAAAAGCATAGCTCACTTAGAAACGTATCGCCGAGCTTCGTATGTATACCAGAATTTGCATTTTTTTGATATGTCGATCGATGACGAAAAATAGCATCAAAAGACTCGCCGAGTATCAGGAGTAAGGGTTTTCGTGACGGCACTGAGAGGTGACACCGAGCTAGCAATGCCGCAGGGTGGATTGCCTTCCAAAGAAGTCATATCGGCGCACACAGGTCAAGTTTAACGTCTACGCGAGTGCCCGGATGGAAAGGACGAGAGGTCAAGAGCGCGCGGCCTCCTGGGATACCTGATCCTCTGCCGTGTGGTTTATTGACAAGCTTTGACAAGTTGGGGAGGGGGGCACGGTGTGCTGTTACCATCCGGATTGATCACCGGGATTTGCTGCTAACGCCGCTGTCAGTTGTAGCTCGGCATGAATCAGTAGAAATCTTTCTGTGGTCATTTTGTAATACCTTGGTTTAAGTAGGAAGACAAAGTCACCAATTGTCAATGTCAACAGTAACAAAATTCAAAACTCAAACTGTCAATTTGAAATATTCGACTCAATGTGTCTACAAAAGAGATGTTAATCAAGACATCAAAAATGCGAGATGATAAAGATTATTATGGTCGTCCAATGTGAGTGGGAACTGGGTTATTCCATTATAGCTCTTGCGCCCAAGAACCCCTAAAGAATGTACAAACTAGTTTAGGGTTAGCTCAACAAGAAAAGAAAGCGACAGAGCAATAAAAAAACTGTTATGTTGTACAGTCGTTCATTTTTGCTAAATCTCTCTATTCGCACCACTAATGTAGACTCCTGTTATTGGTACCATAAAGAAAACTTAACAAAGTATTGAATGTAGCGTCCATGTTTAACTTTGAAACCTGCGGGTGAATTTGAATTCGGATATGTGATTACAACCGTATGTATCAGTGTATGTATTAGCATGACATACGATGACATTATATTCATACAAATCCTTAGGTCTGACAGGGCTAACCAACCAACATGGCGCCGTTAACGTCACGTGGATCCGATTTTCATCAAATGTACAATACCACCCTCCCAACCCCCCCTCTCATCAGTACATTGATCGTCGCACCACCCATTTTCCCGCCGCCGCAGGAGACCTAGAGGTTAATGCTACCTGTGCCACGGGGTCTTCCAATTCCATTACCGCTCGGCTCGTAATACGATCACGATGTCACCCTGTCTCCTCCACCCGCGACTCCCGCCCCAATCAACCTTTCCATGTCCAGTATTACCGGATAAATCCCCTAGAAGGCTATCAACGTCTAGAATCCCCCCTCTCCACTAAAACATATCCGACAAGTGTAACGGATATTGGCCTGTAGGGTTTCGAAACGCGCCATTTTAATACGTCCTGCGGTCTGTCGAATGCGTTTTATCTGTTCGCCCGTTGATAATGCATGCCCTCGAGTTTCCGTTTCCTAAAACATTGATCAAAATTTGTCAGCTAATAGCAAATGCGGCTTGACCTTTTTTTTGCAGTACCTCGTCTCTTTCCTCAGCGAGAGCACGTTTGCACAGATGTCCACAAAGATGACATTTTGATCACATGAGTGTGTACACGAGGTACCCGTTCAGTGCATCATGCGCTGCTCTTAAGTACCCATGAGTAGATATGGCATTATCAACAGCTTGTCATCTGCTGTTTATGTGTTTTGTAATAGAAAATTCCGCTTTGTTCTCGATATCTTGAATTGAAATATATTGGGTAAAATTGGCTCTAATTTTCATTTCATTGTTGGTATTTGCTTCTTTTTCCTTTCTTTCATTCATTCATTCATTCTTTCTTTCTTTCTTTCTTTCTTTCCTTCCTTCCTTCTTTTTTCTGTCTTTCTTTCTACCCTTCCTTTCTTCCCTCTTTCTTTCCTTCCTTCCTTCCTTCTTTCCTTCCTTCCTTCTTTCTTTCCTTCCTTCCTTCCTTCCGTCCTTCTTTCCTTCCTTCCTTCCTTCCTTCCTTCCTTCCTTCCGTCCTTCTTTACTTCTTTTTCATCTTTCTCTCATTACAGCTGGGGTGAAAAACTATGACCACACACATCTTCTTCTGACACTTCTTACAAAACTGAATGGCGTTTGCACTGTCAACGTCAACAACCCCCCCCCCCCCCTCCCGAACACCCAACCGCTAGAACAATATTCAGAACGACTTGTATCCAACCCCCGCCGACTGCCGTGACATCTAACGTGGGTAACCCATTAGCTGCTACGGAAAATCTACTCAAAAATATTCCTCCCCAGAGACCTGCGTCATCGCCTTGTATGGCAACGATACATGAACTGCCATGTGAAAACAAATTGGATAGTGCGCTATCTGTCTTTGTTACACCCCCGTCACATGAGGCGAAAATCGAGACTCGCTTGTAATAATAACTTTATTGGACAACAATTGTGCTAGGTACGAAATATGGCTTCTATGTGACAGGGACGGTTTTCAAGTAAAATACGCGTGACCCTCTGTCGATCTTAAATATGGTCGATCTTTCCTCCACAAATTGTACCATAAGGAACGGATTGTACTTTATGAATATATCAGAAAGGAGTTCCCATATTTTGAACATCTTAATGCAACGGATAAATTTCTATTTTTGCTGCGCCTAGATAAACCCTGTGTATCAACCATTATCTGTTACTATATCTACACCTGTACAAAGAAGCGACCTGTTAGCTTAGTACCTCCGATTAGTTAAATTGTATCTTGTTATCTCTGCATATGTCCGTTATGTCTGTTATCAGTGACCTGTACCTAGCCCGTCGAGGCATGAATGTACAATAAAAGTCTTTCATTCATTCATTCATTCATTCATTTCATCGATACGCCCGAAGATCGTGGATAATGTGGCAGGGATATTACTCCGGGACGAGGGGTGGCCTCGGACGGAGTATTGTAGTTGGGTGGTGTAACAACTCTTCGCAGCTGTATCTCTCTGTTCCCTTTGCTGTATTCGTATGTAGTTTGGCATGTCATCTGCTCGTAGTTGCACGTTGTCACTCCGGGCGGAGGGTGGCCTTCTACGGATGATTGTTGTAGTTGGGTGATGTAACAACTCTTCGCAGCTGTATCTCTATATAAAGTTCCCTTTGCTGTATTCGTATGTCGTCTGCTCGTAGTTGCGTGATGATGCACGTTGTTTTTTTAAATCACGATAGCTGTTGTATAAGTAACGTAATAATTTCAAAAATCATCCCTACGTTCTCGGTATTGTGGACCAGGTCATTGATAATGATATCACCATGTGGTTTGGGTGGAATTTCTAGAAGCAAATGTTGGGTTATGACTAGTGACAAATTTATTTATTTTTGGATGAAAACTCCAAGGTCCGTGCTATGTAGGTGAGTGCATGGTGCACTGTCACCGCTTGCGCACGCGCACATTGGAGTTGTGGACGTTTCCGTTGTGAAAAAATATTAATATTATAAAGGTGTTCAATGTAGCATTTTGAAAATATTCTGGATTACACACAAAAAAGACAAATCATTGACACTTGCAGACACTTCTCAGCACACTAAGGTCATAATTTCATATTTCCCTCGTTCACAAACAGCGCAGAAATAACTCCTTCATTTTTGTGATGCTATCTGGAATCCGGCATCTTTTCTATACGGTCCTATATTTATCTGCCTATAATGGCACATTTTTACCATCTAGACCTTGTTTTTCAATGTCTGACGTGTTAATCTATTTGTGTAAAGTGCTGACCCGACAATTGGCCACAATCATTGTAACGTTACTGATCTTACATTGAGTGCTGCTTATGGGACATCGTCTTGGCTCATAATGTCATAATGTTGTTGAAGAGATTCATTAGTCACGTATGTTTACAGTTGATAGAGTTTTTCATCAATCAGTGACTGTTATTAAAGGTAAGCACACGTACCTCCACATTTTCGATGGCTATCCAGTCCATCTTGCTCACGGAGCGACCTGATTACCCTTACTCAGGAAGATCCACGCAAGTCTTGACCTAGTTCTCGCAACTCTCGCGAGAACTAGGTCACTCCGTGAGCAAGATGGACTGGATAGCCATCGAAAATTTGGAGGTACGTTTGCTTACCTTTAATAACAGTCACTGATTGATGAAAAACTCTATTAACTGTCATAATGTTGAGTGTCTCAGCACTCGTATTAAACTCAAGATTCTTTGTTATCTTTTTTGGTATGTGGGTAGGTGTTGACGTCAAAATCTGGCTATTGTGGTTTCCCTAGCGGGTTTTCAGGTACTGCAGCGTTACAGACGGAAACCACTAGGTTTGATAATCCACTTGGGAGCCCCGTGAAAGTCGGACATGCGCACGGTCTGCTTTTGGAGGTCAGTGACCCAATGCAATAGTGAACAGCTGTAGAACGAGAGATGAAGGGAAATTTCACCGACGTTGCTTTATGCACTTTTATCTACACACTACTGTAAAATTTGAATGATATGTCACGTGAGCAGGACCTCATTTAGGATCGCGTTAAGGTAGCACAACACAGAATTCATCCTCCACCTTCGTGGTCAATAGTAGTTTGGGTACCTCATTTGGAAAATGCTGTTTTATCCGTCTTTCTGTCTTTCTCAGGACTTCTGTTATTTCAGTGGAGGAAATAATCAACTAATGATTTATGCGAATAATGACATTATTTACATGATTAATGACAAACACACACACAGTACATAAGTTGTTTGGATTAAAATCATTTGGCGAAGGTATGGGGTCGTGGAACTCTAGTTGTATCATGTGTTTTGTTGTTCAAAGCTTCACACTTTAATCACCTGTCAGTGTGCACTGTGTGAACAGGTATTACACATAGACAGCTGATAGTCACAACGGATTGACTCTACCGGCTAAGCCAAGGTAACAATACCATGAGTCATGTAAAAACACCACCAAAGCCCACCTGTCTTGGTGGTCCATGCCTCAACTGAGTGTGTCTATTGTCTGCTCGTCAGGTAGGTATTACTTCAGGTGTGAACAGTAAGCCTCCAGGTATCTCGTCTTGTGTAAACTGTCACTGACACCAATACTTGGGCTGCCTTACACCGGGGGACTTCAAAGTGGTGCAACTAAGCCGCAGTCTAACAGGAGATTTGGTGAGGAGTCTTCTCAAGCACCGAGAGAGCACGGTTCAACACGGGATTGTGTTGGTTCAGCTGGATTTAAACAACACTCAAACTGTTCTGGGGTCGGCAGGTTTTCGTGTGTGACGGCGGGCTTCAAACGGCGGGGCGGTCGTTGGAAGTAATGGGAATAGACGAGTCATACGCTGTGTCAACATTCACGGTTTCTCTGTTTGTGTTTACATTAGGGGTGACACCTGTAGTGAAAGTGGCATGTTCGGTATGGGATGTGACGGTGGGAGTTCTTGCTCCTAAAACAACAGAAAACATGGTTTCATAAATAACTTTATTACATAACAAATTGTACGAGGTGCAAAGTATGGCATCTACATAACTACAGTTCTATAGCTTAACTTAAGGCTTATCTAACTAATACAGGATGTATGGGATAAGTTTCTTACATTCATTGCAGGATTTTACACTCATTTGAGGAAATTCTAATGTCTAAACCTTCTTTGATATATTTCCCTATATCTGCCATGCAGGGATTGCCACATACCATGATGTATTTGAATTTGCACGTCAGGTATGCAGTTGACGACAAAATAATGTTACCATATCGCAAACCAAAAATACACACTGTCACAACTCGTCAGGAACTGCAGGTTAAGAAATGTTTGTGTCAGATAAAACGTCATTGTGGTGTTTTTCTGTGTGTATTTTTGTGTCAACATTTCACGACAGATGTTGGCGAGACGGGCCATTTAACATCCTGAAAACGATCCATATCTGCCGACGGAATTTGTGGTAACAATACGAGATATGTTATTATCATTATAATGATGATGGCTTCCTCTGAACACCTTTACGCACCGATCCTATCGCCCGACAATTACTAGGGTATCAGCACTTCGGTGCCGTAAGCGAGGGGATCGGTGATAAGGACCGGTAAAACGACGTTTTCGCTACGACAACGTCCCCAGGCTAAAAGGGACGAAAGACGTTTGGCGGGGGTGTCAATCAAAATATTCGCTCCTCCGTAGTATCACGATCTCCGTGTTTTCATACAACAACGTATAAGTTGTATTGCGTAGCGGTACCCAATATCGTCCGATTTTATTATGTTTCCCGATAGCAAAACTGTGACAGATTGTCGACCTTGTTCACAGAATGACCCTTTCTATCTCCAGCAGTGACGTCAGGAACACATCACTTTTGCAGGAGGGGGTCATAATTATAAGTATCAGAAAGTCTATGTCACCCCCCGTCTCTGCTGTGTCGCAACATATACACATAGTGTCTCCGGGACATTCCATTTCGTTAGACAAAGTCAAAATCCTAGACTCAGAACAGGATTTCTTCGCACGAGGAGTGAAGGAGGCATTGGACATTAGAGCTCACCGTCCCACACTCTACAGGGACGGGGGCGACATAGACATAAGAAAAAAGTCACTCAGGTATTACTAGAGGTGGGTTAATTAATAATCACTACTAATTTGATATAGTCCGGTGCAATGGCCTAGTAGGTAGAGTGTTCGCCTTGCATTCGGTAGGTCGTGAGTTCGATCCCGGCCGAGTCATACCAAAGACTATAAAAATGGTACATGCTGCTTTCTCTGCTTAGCACTCAGCATTCGGGAAAGAGTATGGAAGTTGAACACACACCACAACCAGTGGACTAGCCCCCTGCTGTAGTGATTGCGTTTAGTGTGGCCCAGGGCTAACGAAACAGAGATGGGCACCGCCCTATGCGCCAGAAATGGGCACTGCCCTTGGCGCGGGAAGGGTTTAACTAACTAATTTGCTCACATAGATTTCATGGGTAATAAACACGTGAAAAGCATAAACATATTTTCCACACATGCCTAATAAAGAAAGAAGTTACTCAGATGATTTTTTTGCATCAAGTTTAGGAATAAGCACTGTCCTGGGTGCTGAACTGACTATTCGCAGGCTGATCCATAACAACGCACAAGTTGTATACCCAAACTGTGAAGCGGTCGGCGCCCCAAACTTCCTGGTTTTGCACACGCAATACTGTTTAAATCTGGGGAGTACCCTTTATTAACGGTTATAACTAATAACCGGACTCGGCCTACAGGGCATATATCCAATATGAGGTCAATTCGGCATCAGGACAATTCGGTACCTGAACAATTCGGCATCAGGACAATTCGGTACCTGAACAATTCGGCATCAGGACAATTCGGCATTTTTCATTACATCGCATGGTATACATACACATAATGTGTAAAGTAGTATCCGTATCGCGATTTTTTTTCTATGTGTAACGCCTGTGTGAGGACAGAGTAACGCTAGTTCACATTTATCCGCGGAGTAACCTATATCCGTCATTTTTTTAAAAAACAAGGTACTGAGGGATATCAAGTCGACTGAAAAAAAAGTACGTGGTTTCAAACTACAGCATTTTGAAAATATTGCTGTTTGAAACCACAACCCTTCGATTCGATATCCCTAAATATATTGATTTATAAAACGACGGATATAGGTTACCCCGCGGATAAAGGTGAACTAGCGTTACCTGAGGTTAACAGCTGGGCTGACGGATTATTATCTGACAGAACGCTGTAGTACAGCACTAAGAGCGTTAGGGACCGACGGGGTTTAATCACAAGGGTCTGGAGGCTGACATTTTGCGCTACCAGGGGTGCCTAAGCATGAACCTTATGAGATTCGTACGAACATTATGTGATACGCACGAATCACTGCGAAAACGTACGAACCTTATGAAAATCACACGGATCACTATGCGAAAACGTACAAACCTTATGCGAACGACGTAATGTCATGTGACCCTGCGGTGGTCGGCCGGTTTCGCATAAGGTTCGAGAAAATCGCGTAAGGTTCGAGTGTGTCACATAGTGATTCGTGCGAATCACATAAGGTTCGTACGTTTTCGCATAGTGATTCGTGTGATTTTCATTAAGGTTCGTGCGTTTTCACATAGTGATTCGTACGTATCTCATAATGTTCGTACGAATCTCATAGGGTTCGTGCAAATGCTTAGTCACCCCTGGCTACGGTAACCTCAATAGTACGCCCCGGGTGCGGCAAATTGAACTGTATGATTATGAACCACTCACACCGGGAAGAACCCTCGCTCTTTTCGATAACTGGTGGGATCTTTAACGTGCTTGAGGTGCGACTCTCCTCAAACACGGGGCCTCCTTTTTGCGTCCTATCAGAGGGACGTCCCTAGCAGAAGCTAGGTACTCATTTTACCTGAGTGAAGCGAGGAAAGTCGTTTAAAGTGCATTTCCCAAGGGTACACGGCTGGATTCGAACTCGGGACCTCTTGGGCTGCCGATTACGCCACGCAACCTCACAAATTGTATGATCAGTGTAGATGCAGATGCATTGTACTTAGGTCAATTGATGAAAACCGTCGATTGAGTTATTTCAACAAAGGAAAGATTGGAGTTGATTCAAAATGGCCAATAATATCATGGTTTGAAGACGAAAGACAAAATGTTTGTGAGAGTTGTTTTTTTCTTCTTGAAATATTCGTCTTTTCCCTCATTTTGTCCATTTGCAGACTCCGAATGGGGCTGTTTTTATTGAGGGGGGGGGGGCTGGTTCGCGATGTTCAACGCAATTTCTTTTATCATACAAAACTATAGACATGTTATCAAATGTATTCAAGTCCTATTACTATGAGGTAATACAACACGTGACCAATGATTTAGATACTGTCCCAGTGATGACTTCTGCTTTCCCATGTGAACAGGGCCACTTGCCCACTGGGTTTAAACTCAGCACTCGGTCTCCAAGAGTAAGAGCAAAACTATCGTCTTATCAACCACAATTGGCTTAAGAATTGCTTTGAAAAACAGCCATGCGACAAACCGGCGACCGATACGACAGAAAAACAGCTGGTACAAGCACATGCCGGCTCTGTTACCTGTCCAAGTGAAATGGCCTGGACTTTGTCAAAATTGGAAAGGAAGAAAGAAAATGGCCCTCAGGCGTTGTTCTCCTAAAATTTTTGTGATTGTCAATAGGTGAATTTTCCATGTTAGAACTCCCTGATTTTCCATGCTGACGTGGCCGTGGGAAATGCCTGTTGTTGACATGTCTCCTCCCTGTGCAGAGGGGCAAGTAATGTTCCCCCGTGTTTAATTACGTTCTCTCCCACCCCAAATTATACCTGCCGCCCGGGTGGAAATTGAACACCTTTTTACTCAACTCGTCTCATTTCGGGCGAAAGCGGGTCGACAAATTTCCTAGGCCGAAAGGTGATCCCCCCAGAGGTATGCGACATTTTCATGGGAAGGTGTATGCCGAGCCGGTTTCGGATGACCCGGGTCTCATCACACAACTCCGCAATCGCGTCGAGTTCTCCCCTGTGAGCTGGCATAATTCATCAAATCTCATGGAGCAAGCGACCGATAGAGATATGACACATTTTGGCGGGAAAATGATTGAGCCCAGCGTACGGCGGGAACCTGACACGACGCGCAGACGACACAAACACACCAAAAATCGATATCGTGATTGAAAAGGCTTGTTAGAGAAGTTCGCTTGGGCAGGCTGACAAGCCATGTACAACTCACCTGGGCAAGGAAAATAGGTCACCTTCAGATGCCGTTATAAATTGAATGAGGAAGGTATCGTTTGCGACAAAGGAGGACTGGGATATGACGTTAGTGTGACATTTCCCACAGAGCTCATGATTTTCAACCAGGGAAATGCTAGATCGTAAAAGTTGTTTGCTTGTTTGTTAAATATTGAATGGTTGAATTTAAACATGTTACAAATTATGTAGAGGAGATATCACGAAACGTTTGGGGGAAAAGAGTACATGGGAGTGTTCAACACTCCCCTTCCCAGGTAAATGGCATCTCATGTTTGTCAAAAGCGCCTTCTAGTGATAAAATAAAGACCTGCACCACGTCGCCATATGTCGACCCATGGTCCAAGCACATGTAGTAGCAACTGCTTTTCTGTACAACTGATAAAAAAATTGAAATTAAATTACAAGTAATAGAAACGGTTGTTTAATTCCCTTGGCGCTGGATTATTAAGATTGATAATTCGCATTGACGACGGGGAATCCAGTTTTTATTCACCGTCATTTACTGCGTTTCATACGATGTGTTTTTGTAATGACATGGATGGATAGACCAGGAGGAAGGAAGGAGGACATTAGAAATAACGTTACATAGTATACATGATATTACGTTTATATGTAAATGTAGCGCTTGTTAGTCTTTATCCGCGGGGTAACCTATATCCGTTGTTTTTAAAGACAACCCCCCCGGGGGCGAAATCACTAGTGATCTCGCCCTCCCCGGCTAGTGATCTCGCCCCCCCTATCTCGCCCCCTTTAGCGATTTCGCCCCCCCCCCCCAAAAACGGGTTTACATAACATTTTAGAAGTTGATTGGTACAAATCACAAAATGCATTTTCAGAATGATATAAGTACACGAGTCTGATACATAACTCCATCCATAGTATAAATATTAACGTAATTACATGATGATAAGACAGTTGAAGTTGTTTCGGACAAGGAGGGTTGGGTCCTTGTATTCCCATTATTGCATATACTGTACTTGAGTCTCGACATAAGATTTATTTCATTGTATTCACCTGTCCTCAAGCAACCTACATGTATAAATCTCCAATATGAAGCCTCTACCATGGATTGACCAGAAAAAAAGTATGAAATGTCTTTATCAGTTATGTAGATAAGGTATTCATTAGAATATCGCACATTTGTTATATGCACCTAGCCTATGGGTATCTTCACCTCCAATTTGACTGTTTTTCTAGTATTAGAAACTCTATCAGGTGTTTTACCCGTGTTTCTTAAGACTGATACTTTACCAGTGTTTTTGTAGCATTTCGCAACAGGTATATGAACTTGCGCGTAGTTAGCGTTTATAATGAATGAATGATAATAAGAAACTATTATTCACTTGTGTTTTTGTTAGTGCTTTGGAAATGTTTCCTGCACAAATAGAAAATACTGTGACAAATTAAAAACATGTAGCTGACTTATTCCGTACCGTAGATGGTGTTGATTTATACGTTCGCGATAGCTCTGTCTTTTTCCTCAAAAAAGTGTCTTTTTCATTTCAATGGCTTGTTTGCATCGAACCATATAGTATCGACTTTCGAGGTATAACATCTTCAGGTAAAGAGGTGCCGTATAGGTGCCAGGTAACACACCATATACGTTACTCCCCAGGTGCAGCATAGTACCAGGTAGCGAGCCTAATATGTAGTTGCTCTTGAGAACCCTCCGAGAAGCAATGTCCTTAAGGGGGACGAAAACACTCGTGGGTATGGGGGGGGGGGGGCGAAAACGCTAAAGGGGGGCGAAAACACTAGTGATCTCGCCCCTCCCGGGGGGGCGAGATCACGGGGGGGGGGCGAGATCGCTGTCACACCTGTACCCACCACTACAGCATACACCGTAAGCCCCCTTCACACGAATGAACCGGAATGTGGTCGGAATGAAAATTCTTTTCTATTCCTGGCAATTCCTGGCAATTCGTAGTGTGTTCCAGAAATTCAACTGCATTCCAGCTATTTGTGCCCGTTCTTTTGGCTAGCCCGAAAGTTTTTGACATGTTAAAAACTGTCGAGGTGCATTCGAAGTGGTGAAATATCGAATGGCATTCAAAGTGTTAAGTGTATACATGTATTCTAACTATTCTAATTGCAGTATGACCGCATTCTGCGGCATTCCAACATTATTCGAAACATTCTTATCTCATATGGAGAATCGAAACGGCAAGCCATCTCGAATCCTACCAGAATGTGGCCGGAAGAATATCTGGAATGTAGTGAGAATGTCTAGAATACACTACGAATGCACAGGAACAGAAAAGAATTTTCATTCTGACGGCATTCTAGCTCATTCCTTCTCGTGTGAAGGGGATCTAAGGCCCATTTAGAATTCCCACCCGAATGGCCCCGAATGCGGCACGAATTTTGGAAAAAACTTCATTCCGGCTGGTTCTGCTTGATTCCTGCTGATTCAGTTTCAGCGGTTTCGGATTCGGCCCTATTAGCGTGGACTGGATCCCCCGACCAATTTCCCGAGTTTTCTACGATCCCCATGCATACCGCCATAGAAAGGCCCGATGGAGGCTATAAAAAGGTCTATTTGCTTCTGTCGTACCTGTAGAAATGCGAACATGGAAATACTCGTACAACGACTAATGTCTGGGTAAATGATATCTGATGCATTAAACATGAATTAGGTATCAATGTACAGAATCGCTCTAATTCTTCCACGTAAATGCAAGACAGTGTATGGCCGATTTGAGACGTGCTTTGTGCGCCCTCTATCGGTTGTAATGATGATGACAAATACAGCAAACGTAAACGCTTGAGTGGAAATAAAGTTGCACCCTCACTCCATTTGGGGCACGCTTGCGGTATTGCGCGGGGTTCGCGACAATAATATGTGGACAGGTGTTGGGAAGACCAAGATCAAGGTCAACTTTGCTGCCCTGCTGTGTGACGTTGGTACCGCAGCAGAAATTCTCCTTTTTTTGCATTTTTTGACCTGGACCTGCTGTGGTCTCGATTTTTTGGTTGCGGATAATTGGAAAACGCGTTGTATGCTTGGCCCCCCTGGCAGTTCACTCTGGCACTGCAGGGGCGTTTTTAAAAATATTTTCTTAACAAAGGAACAACGAATGTCCATGATTTTCGGTATGCAGGTAGTTTAGACATAGATGCAGACAATGCCATGAAAATTCAAATTATGAAAATTAGGGATTTATTTGCATAAATAATGAGGAAAATCTGTAGTTTTAGTGTTTCAACAATAGGACTTTCATACAATACATGTAATGTACATAATTCATGGCAAGTGACACATAAACATATACTAATTATGTAAATGAAACTCTTATTTGCATGATTTATGTAAAGAGTCTTCCAATTACAATATATAATCCACAAAACGGTTGAAGTAGTGGTCAGAGATAGGTGGCGATGAGAGAGAAAGAGAAAACAGAAAAAGAGAGTGGGGGAGAGAAAAGGAAGTCGAGGATGCAACCTTGGGGTACGTGTTTTTGAAGTGCGTATCTCCGAGAGTTCCTTGTGCGCTGTATCCACTTATAGATTTACCCAATCCTTTGTATTCCGTCTATATTTTTTTAACTGATTCAATAATATTACATATATGCATATGCATGATATATTGCCCAGCTTATATCTACTGAAACACACTGGTATATCTTATCCATCTTCCCGTTGTGGTTCGTAATTACATGTACAAAATGGCGGCTTGCAGCAAGGCTGTACCGTCTCAGAACCCTCTTCACACTGCGCCTTTCCTGGTTCCATGCTGATCTCGTGTTTTAACTTTTCTAAAAGAATCTTTATGAGCACATCTTTATAGTCTTCTGCAGGCAAAGGATAAAGTTCACCTGGGTCTATGTTTATATTGAAGAGTAGTGGTGGTTCGTGTTGCGTGATTTCAGGCCCGTAACAGTCAAACGAGGTGTAGTAGTCCGCTATGGGCACGCCACTTGGGCAAAATTGTGTGTAGTCCATTCCGGGGAGCTCCATGGAGTAGAAATGTGCTTTGTACTCCCCGTACCTAACAGCCATTAGTCTATTGGAGCAGTAGTGAAACAGGGTCCGCGGGGAGGGAGGTGATTTACTTGTTGGAACAGCCGCCGTCTTTTCTAGCAAAATTGGAACCAGGCTTTTCCCGTCATAGATGCGATCCTTCGGTGGAGTCACACCTGCCAGCTCAGCAGCTGTCTGGAACACGTCCATGGAGCTGACCAGGTGCTGGGACACCTGGCCAGGTGCAACAACACCTGGCCACCAGGCTATTCCAGGGACACGCAACCCTCCATCCCATGTGGATGCCTTGCCACCTGCGAAACGTACAATGGCAGTAGCGGTTACGAAACGAAATTAAGCCTTTTCAAAGATTCAAGACCAAAGAAAAGACACAAAGTGATGCTTTTTTGATAATGAAGTGTACCTTTGAGAATCCCATTTGATCCCCCCTCTGTGCAGATCTCAAGATGCCCCCCGTGATCCGACAGGAAGATCACCAGGGTTCTGTGCTGGATCTGCAGACTGACGAGTGTTTTCAGCACCTCGCCTACAGCCCAGTCCAGCTCACGCAGACCATCCCCATATCTACCTGGGGTTACATTCCAATAATATAAAGCATGATATAATAGGTGTAATAATATACACACACATCTGTTGTTGTCTTCTATGTGAACGATACAACAGATGTGTGTGTATATTATTACACTTATTGATACATTAATACATCTGTTGTATCGTTCACATGGGAGACAACAACAGCTATACTGACACTGTTAATCAAAAGAAAATGTTTCTAATAACGTCCACACGAACACTTTCTCTTTTTCATATAGCCATGAAAAGTACACTAAGGTCATGACCTGTTTTAGGTAGTGCTGTGATTAGAATTTAAAAAAAATATGGCAGCAATAATCATCGCAGTCTACTACAACAACGACAACTACAGCAATATCATAACATAATTAGAAAGGCAACAATTTTGCGATAATACTGAATGTTTTCCCTGTTACATTTTTCAAGCTACTCGCACACAATGATATGCCATTCGGCTCGCCCTATAGTATTGCGTGCGAGTAAAATATGTTCCGAGTTCTAAGCTCTGATTGGTTCCAGAGGGAAGAAGAAGAAGAAGAAAGAAAAAGAAGAATACACTGCAAAAACAATATTCCATAACAAGCAAACAAACAAACAAACAAACAAAAACTAACGAAGTAGACAAAATATTTACCTCTCCTCGATGTCTCCCTAAACCTGGGTGCAGAGAACATGTCGGTGTGCATGTGGGCAAAGGAGAGGTACAAGAAGAAGGGCGTGTCCTTGTTGTTGTGCATGAAGGCTACGGAGTCCTGTAGGAAGGAGGTCGTCAGGTTGTCGTGTCTGAAGGGCTGTTGGACCAGTGTGGCGTTCCAGTACTTGAAACACAACATCGGGTCTGGGCTTTCCATGTGGACCTACACACATGTAAAAAAAGTGGTTTGGTAAAATATGGTTGCACGGTACAATAGGCAACATCAACAATTCAGACCACAGTGAAAATGTAGAAGATCAAAACAATTTCGATTGCCAAGTGAAAGAAGAAAATAACGCCAAGATGTGTATGGACTTTGCTTGGAATGGAACACTCGACGGTGCTAAGAAAAAGTAAGGAAAACACCAGTGGTTGTGTCACAATATCTAAATTCTTGGCGGATTTTCAGGAACTTCTCGTAAAAAGAATGGGGAGGTATCAGATAAGAATGGCACAGAAGCGATGGATCTTTAGTCTTTCACAAAGACTGCAGCTGGTGCAACTGAGATTTATGTGTCCCGAGATTTCGGCTTTGTGTTGGAAGTTTAAGTTAAATTTCAGCTTTACATGGGTTACGTCATGTTGTTGTGATTATACGGATGACATCCGCTAGGACACTCAAAACTAATGCGACCGTGCGTGCGGATAAAAAATGTTTGGCCAAAAAATTAGCCTTCATTGTGAAATCCAAGTGGCCAGGAAGGTATGCCGAATTGCAGATTTTTCATTTTCGTTCTTTGACATCTCCTTTGCTTCTTTGACTTTGAAATTTACCTTTTTGCTTTCTATGACATCAGTGTCCGCTTTCCTATATTTTCTTTTTTTCAATTTACGGCATATGATGATATGTGTTCATTTTGCAGCTGCAGTATGGCCGAAAACTTGTTTGGAAACGGCCGAAAATTGATGCGCGCGTGCGTCATCCATAGAATCAAATCAACATGACCTAAAAGTGGGTTCACACGTGCGCATACGTATACGTATGTATACCCAAGTCCGTTTGAGATTCGTATGGAAGACTTAGCCTCTACCAGGCTTCACATGTCGTTAGAAAAATAGTAGATTGGACAAATACAGACACATAACATGCCAAACGAGTAATAGCTTGCCGATGAGTATGGTTTGCGACCCAGCTAACTCGTTTGGCATGTAATCTGTCTATATTTGTTCAATTTCTACTATTTTTCCAGTGACCCGTGGAGCCTGGTATACGGACCTCATACGGACTTGAATATATACTCACGCGTGAACCCACCTTAACGTTACGTGATAGAGTGAAGATTTCGAGGGTATTAAACTTCAGAAAACCTTGGATTCGTCGCAAGCCCAGTGGTTGGTAAATGGAAGGTTGGTTCCGACAAAGTCAAACCCGTGGTGGTGAGGCAGGTGTCTTCCGTCACCAGGTAAAAACTCATTAATACCTGTGGAAATGAAAGGTTTTCTTATTATATCACGTGTTGATCGTACCAGGAGTTGTAATGTTACATGTAACTAGGTAACATTGACAAATACAGACACAAATCAAATACAGACAGTTACCAAATACAGGTACATACCAAATACAGACACATACCAAATACGGATACATACACAAATACTGACAAATACATTGCACATAAGCATAAGCACACACCATGCATACAAACACGCATACATACACAGGCAAACGCACATACCCACATGTACACGCAATCACGCAATCACACACACACACACACACGCACACACACACACACACACACACACACAAACATACAGACAAACAAACACAAAAACACAAACGTACAGGTACAGACACGCACACACACACACACAAACGCACACACACACACACACACACACACACACGCAGACACACACGACACACATACACACACACACAGACAGACAGACACGCACACACACACACACACAAACACACACACACACACACACACACACACACATACACATACACAGGCAAGCACACTCAAACAGAAACATACAAACATAAATACACACACAAAATGAACCGCACCTAGATGCCACTTGCCGACCATGCCCGTGGCGTACCCAGCCTCCTTCAGCAGCTCAGCGATGGTTGTCTCGTCCCTCGGCAGACCCCCCGTACTTGCCGGCAGGAAAACTCTGGACCCTCCCCACACACCCACACGGACTGGGAGGCGGCCTGGGGGGAGATGGTAATGCACTCTCATTATCATATTGAATGAATGAATGAATGAAGACCTTAATTGTGCATTTTTTCCCAACCAAGCAACGTGATAGTCATCTATCGAAGTATCGAAGTATGTACAGGTCACAAAAGACGAAACATAAATGTAAAATTACTGTAGATCTAGTCTATAAGTTCTACTTCTTCTCAATGGTAATGCTGAAAACGTAGAACTGATATGCGGCGAAGATGATGATGATGAAAACGTAGAACTGTGTATGTTCAATCTGTTTAGTAGATATATGTGGAGAAGGAGACCTCAAGCCAACCGTTCACACTTACGCCACATCTTCAGAAAAGACGCTGGAGCCGCATGTTCCCCGTTTAGGAACTTTATTCGAACCGACACACAACAAACATGTTTCGCCGTGTGGCTTCCTCAGTGTTATGGGCTCGAATGAGCATAGTACAGCATGTCCTCGCTTCTACCCTACTATATACTATATGTCCAATCTGTTTGTTACAACGTGTGAGGAATATGAATTTTTCATTGCTACTCATTTGTGAGGGAATCTAGTCTATAGGATATGTCTAGTAGACAGCCTACGGTCGGCTGTGGTTGGCAGTTGGTCGGCGTTATTGCCTACGCGTACGCCTGCACCAGACGAATATTTCAGACACTGAAGTTCATCTGTGTTGGTAAAAGTCATTCTGAAGCAGAGTTAAGCTTCTAACACATAAAAATGGGACTTTCCCAAATTTTCGACTGTTGAACTCTATTGTAAGAGTCTTTGTTAATGAATGAGCAATTCGTTGCTTCTGTGACGTCACGTTGTGCAGATAAAACACGTGACTCGGTGAGCATTAGACACAGCAATAGGTTGCAGAAAGTCTATGGCGCCCCACGTCTCTGTTGAGGGATGAATTAGCCCCGCTAAGAGAGAGTAGTCGGCCCACCCAATAACAATAACAATAACAAATAGCTAAAACAACATTTTGGGCTGACCTGTCAATATCGCTGCCCTGCTAGGCGAGCACAGTGAGTCTGCGCTGTACCACTGCGTGAAGCGCATCCCCTCCGCCGCCATCTTGTCTATCTCCCCGCACTCCTGGGTAGGATGGCCGTAACTGCACAGATCCCCCCACCCCATGTCATCAGCCAACATGAGGATGATGTTAGGTTTGACAGGGACGGTGGTCTTAAGCTTGCTTCGCTCATCTCTGCTCGTCTTGGTTTTCAGGGCACCTATCCCGTCATGCAACAAAAACACTGTGACCAAGACCACTGTGACCAACATATAGCCGGTCACGGCTGTGACGTAATTTCGATAGAAGGCCACAGTTTGACCCATTATACAAGCAGCAACGATCTGGTTGAGTTGAAAAGTTGACGCCCCCTGAAAAACAAAACCTGTTAGACAACTTTTTTAGTGACCTTTGACATGCTGGCACATGCGCTTATTCCCAATGCGTGGAAATTTTATGGAATATTTGGAGTCAAGCACGTTCGACTGTCCGTGATGAAATTTTGACTTCGAATTCATTTCCATTTCCAAACGACAGAATGTAATGTTGCTTTCAGCAGAGCAGCAGCGATAAGTAGGGGCTCCTCAAAAGGCATATCTGTGCAACCGAGGCACCTATGCACCTTAGTTTTGAAATGCTAGAGGTCGCTTTTGCAATGCAACACCAAGAGAGGTGTTGTAGGGCCATACTAAGCACAGTAGAAGTCCCACATTCGTACATGCATACCCACCACGTGTTGTCTTGCATTTGTAGGTTTTTCTTTCAGAGCTATAACGTTACGTGTCTTTTTTTTTCGGAGGTGTGCGGGTGGGAATTGTATGGATTATTAGTTGTAAATGACTTGTTTTAACGCTAGGTCACCTTTATCCATTGGGTAACCTATATCCGTTGTTTTTTAAAACAGGGTATTTGGGGATATCACGTCGACGGACGTTGGTTTAAAATTGAAATATTTTTTTAGTACTTTACAGCCTAAAACTACCACTTGGTGTGCCCAAATACCTTGTTTTAAAAAACAATGGATATAGGTTACCCCGCGAATAAAAGTGAAGTAGCGTTACATATTTGAATCATTCTGGTCTTTTTTTATCATAAGGGGAAATAGCGAAGCGTAAAAGCTGATCATTTCTTAGCATTCGTGCATGTGTACAAGTTAAAGTAGTGACTAGTAATTACATATAAATGGCATGGTTACAATACAGTTGTCATGCATTGGGCACAATCTTAGTTGATACTTGGCCAGTAGGAAAGTTGTACCTTTATCTTTTTGGCTTCCTGTCCGTTGGATGGAGGCCGTTGAGGCATCGAAATGGGCGTACATGATGATGATCCATTATGGGAATGCAATATGTATGATTCATGGTGTAAAAGTATGGTTTGAAAGACAACAAACATACACATAAACTTCTTTCAAAATGCTATTTTTGGTTGCTCAATGGCCGTCACCTCCGCAGAAAGAGGGTACCCAGCTATCTCACGTTTCTACGCCCACTCCCCGCCATTGAGACGGCTGCTGGCGATTACGACTTCACTCAACGACACGTTAATCTTTGTGTACACTCTCCTCGTCATAACAGTTTTGACAACCTAAATCCATCCCACGTGAAACGACTCCTCCCAGCCCATTCCCCACTCTGCTAGGCTTCCGATCCACTAGTTAGGCAGATTTCCTGTTTGTGTGTATGGCGAGCCTTGCTACAGTCATTGTGTGGTGTGGCTTCAAGTATTTGTACCCTTTAGATCGCTTTGAACTATCTATACAACAGGACAGAGGATATGGTTTCTGTGGCTCAAAATCACACATACAAGGTGCCCACTTTTCAGTAAAGATGCACAGTCAAACCTGTATTAGGGGCCACCTCTACAGAGGGGCCACCTGTCCATAGTGGCCACTTTTTGTCGGTCCCTTGGGTATTTTATCTACAAGTTACCACCTCTATACAGAGGCCACCTGTCTATAGTGGCCAAATTTGTCCGGTCCCTTGAGTGGCCGCTATAGACAGGTTTGACTGTAGTATAACGTCCTAACAAGTTTGGTGACCGACATTTTGACCACAAGTCATCCATCATGCCGCTAGCCGCTGACTAGCTGGACGCGAGTACCCCTCCCAGTCTGGGGTATCCTTACCAGTCCCGCCCAGACGTCTTCAAGCTGTAAATCATTTCCTTACGACGCTTGTCCATCACTTCTCGTTGTTAGGTGTCTATCTGAATGTTCAATAGTCAGATACATCCAGATGTTTTCAAACAAACAAACAAACAAACAAACAAACAAACAAAAAATCAAACAAACACAAAAAAGCGCAAAACTATCTTACAGTTCGGGCGAGAACTGAAAGCGAAAAAAATAAAAAATCACACTAGATATTTCATTTTTAAAATAATTTCTGCGGTTCTCTCTTCCTCTTACCATATCACGAGATCAATACATCGTGAATATGCGTTCTGTGATTCGATTGTACTACAGCTATCGTGAAATACCCCCCCCCCCCCCGACCGCAAAACTAAAAGCAATCACAGTATACGTAATATGGTAAACTTTAAACTTTAAAGAAATCAGTCTGTATCTTACTGATAAATGTACTTCGCTGTCTTGACATGTTTCTCCAAGAGCCATTTGTGATGTCATTGTTATTCCCTGCAAACTATGAAGTATGCTTTAAGTGAAAGTATTTAAGAACAGAGGTGTCGAAACATGCCAGAAACGGATTTCAGGACGAAAACTAACGTTTGCTAATTTTCTTAAAAAACTTAAGATGTCGTAAGATGCTGATCTTTTTTACGTGCATAACGATAATAGTGTTAGATACAATTTCTTTCAATTTTGCTTTAAAAGTTGGGAAAATACACCATCTGGATTGTCTTTTATTTAAGTAACTTTCATTTTTCTTTAATGTGCTCCTTTTTTTATCAGACAAACATGAGAAGGAAGGTGGTCTAGAAATGAACCTCATCATCTTAACGATATCTCACGGTCAAATTGCACCCAGAATGCAAGATTTCAAAATTCATTCTACAAACGAGCAAATAGATACCTTGCAATCTTTTCACATTCTATTATTTTATTCTGTTGTGTTAAGAAGAAAACAAAGAGGTATAAATTGATAGACGCGAAATTTGATTGTTATTTGTTTATACATTTAAATTGACTTTTGTGTTGGACACTGTGTGGTCTTCTTCTTTATCCCTTCTTTCACCATACCTTTTCATCTATGCCATCTACGTAGAGAGTACATATCTCTCCGGTCTTTTGATGACACGCCGTTTCGAGAACCACACCGAACACTGTCATGTCTTCCTGCACGCTTCCCTGCCAACGTTCCGACCCGTGTACTCTTCCCATGACCACCTTTTCTTCTTCTATCATGCGCCGAAGTCTCTCAGATCTTTATCTACTCCGCCTCACGACTATATACCACACACCCTCCTCAACTAGATCTAGGGTGAAGCCAAGAAACAAATGTTTCCAGTAGTTGTGGCTTCCATCAATGGCGGTATTTATTCCTGGCGGTCATACGATCTTATCGCCATGATCTGATGGATAATAAACACGAACGATGGAAGGGCACGGACAGACAGTCAATTAGCGGGTCTGCAAGCCGATCCGGGGGCTACCTTTTGGTTGTGCATGCCACGGACTCCGCCGTGCGCTGTATGGTATTCATCAGACCCTGATGGAAACAACAAGCCCAATTCCGCAGTGAATATGGTGAGTATGGGGCCCGGCGACAGCCGCGGGAAATATGTACTCAGCTGTTGCGTTCCGATGACAGATAATCCCCCACGTGCTGACCCCGCCACAATCAACTGATACTCTATCCCCTTCCTGCCGTGCTTGGCCTGACATGTGTGATATCTCTTGCTTTCCTTGGCGCCTCTGATAGACCTTTCCCGCGAGCTGCCGACGGCTTCCGAGAACCTCCGACTGGCTCAGAAGGCGGAGGACGGTCCACGCGACTATTACCGACGTCGTGCCGAAGTCTTCCGAAGTTGCTTGGAATTCCCAGCCGGAGGCTAGACTCATCAATCTTTCTCGTTTTTACCCCGGCATCAACAAGACTGCTACTTTAGCACCCATGAATACTAAGTGGCTATTGTCCCCACAGTTGTCCCAGGCGCTTGGGAAGTTTGTGAAGGAGGCGGGCTGGCAATCATACGCCTTATTTATTTCCCCCCCAGAAGGAGCCCGCGGAGCGATATTGAGCCGCCGACTTCTGGGACCGCGCGTTTCTCCTGTTTCCTCCATCTTTCTGGGCCAATCTAACCGGCAGGAAAATGATGGAGGAGGAGTTGAGATTGACGAAGTACCGTCCGATATGTGGGGAGCGTGGCCTGGGCTGGCCGGGCCAAGACTTCTGGGTTCAAGTTCAACACCAACACACTGACTACACATATCCACCCTGCCTCCCTCAGCTAATTAAGAACAGTAATGTCTTTGTACGTGTGTTTTGTCGCGCACACTGCCGAGGTCATTGACGGGAGAGAAATGTTATAGGCCCAATAACACATCCAGACACTTCAACCCAAGCCTGAAGTACAAAAGCCTGGCGGGTCGGGTGGTAGGTGACAGGGGATGGAGACGGGAAAGCTTTACCTTGTTTCCAAGATCGTGTTCGCCGTGACCTTGCCAGTCAAAACCCTCACATGTGCCGGTGTAACTTTCTCAGGCACACAAAAGGCAAGGGCAATCGGAAATTAAGACCCACTGTAGGCGGGGCATTTCTTTCTTAATGTACACGGACAGATCTGGCAGCGCCCCAATCAAAATTACACACGTTCGGGGAAAACGTAAAATATGAGCACAGGTGCTAAAAACAAGGCCACATCCAAGAAGAACGTCTCCACAAACAAAACGGGTTACACTTAACGACTGGCAGATCTCAAGTTAAAACGCAGTGAAACCGACTATAAACTGGCCTGGGTTTATTTGGCTTTTTCGTAGGCAACGTTTTGTGGCCTTCTGCGTTGCGACAGTATATGCAATCTCTCCGAAGTGTGCTTGAATTTCAAATCTAATGAAATGATCTACTTGTTCAGGTGCTTCCCCAGTGCTCAAATAACAGAAGTAATAACTATAAAGACGAGAGCTCGTTGGCACCGCGGCTATGAAACTTTGTTTATGTTGCGTCTCCTTGGTCTTCTGTATCACTCACTACAGCTGACCACTTTTAGGTGCAAACTCCTGATCCTTTCGCTCTGTCGTTTAATATGGCTAAACGTCAAGGAATTCTTCTTATTACAATCATAATCATAACCAACACTTCTGACATTGTTGTATGCTCGTCTTCTGTATAAGACCTCTCTCGGGATTCCACCTAAGTTTCCTAACTAAAAGAAATAAAAAGAGGTTTTAAGCGAAAGAAAAAGGAAATAAAATTTTAAAATCTTCCATAAGTACTTTATGTTTGGGTCAAGAACGATACACAAGAATAAAAACAACACATGACGATTTATTCGTTTTTACCTTGACTGTAAGTAACCTCGAATCTCTGCACTTCCATTGAAAGCGTCATTGTGTTTACGCTGTTTGCCGTAAAAGAGAAAATAAGTTATAGCAGATAGACTTCAACGATATAGATAATTAAACATTTGACGAGAAAGACGCACTTTCGAGTACTCACAATAAAACACACGATAACTCACTCATTCTGTCGACATCTTTGTGGCAAGTTGGGGCATAAAATTTTCCATCTAGCTTGCTAAAATTGACGTATGACCTCAAAACCTACTTCAGATAGCATCGGTACGTTTGTTTTTCTGTTATATGTGTGTTACTTTGTTGCGTTATGTTGCGTTGTTATGAATATGATATCTCTTTAAATGCGTTTATATTGATGTAAGCTTTACCATTGACAAGACAAAAAAGTACAGTGAACTATGAATTGGCCCATATGGGAAAATAGTCCTAGTATTGATGACCAATTCGTTGAGAAATATGTTTAAAGGAAACTTAAAAGGCCATATTGATTTATCTATATGGATGACATCCTCTAGGAACTTTTAAACTTATGCGAGCGTGCGGATGAAAAATAAATGGCCCGAAAAATTTGCCTTCAAACTTTCATTTTTTGTTCTTCCACATCTTCTTCTTTGACCTTGAAAATGACGTTGGCATTCTATGACATTTAGTAGAGGTTTTCCGATATTTTGCTCATTTTGCAGTTGCTTAATTTGTACGATTACTCACAGTATGGTTGAAAACGTTTATTTGGAAACAGCTTAAAAATGGATGCGTGATTGGATGTCATCCATATAGCCAAATCAACATGGCCTAACATAAAAAAAAAGAAAGAAAAGAAACGCTAGCAAACCCGACCCTCTGACCCTAGAAGCGTGTTCGCACATACACGGAACTGGTCCTCATATAAATCACAACTAGTACATGTTGAAAATCAATCTTGTAAAAAAAAATAGCTGAAACTGTATACCAGACGCCAAGAAAAGATTTCTTGGGCGTCTGGGGGCCTCAGTGCGTTGTCGTGCCGGGGGGAAAGTTAAATAAACTGCCGTTAAATACATCGAGATCTCGGGGCGACCCCGTGGCGAGGTGCGATGGTAAAAACAGGATGCACGTACTTGTGTGTAATACGGCGTGTCAGGAGTGAAAGCCCTACAACTTTAATTTGTTTATAAGGACTAAGAATCAGTCTTATCACTGTCTCGTGTGTTTCATTACAAGCTAACCTTTGACCAATGGCGCTGCGTGTAACATTTTCCCCTAAGAGTCAACGAAGTTTTTCATTCGTCGATTTATATTAGATCAAAATCAAAGTGGAAATCAGCATGGTAAGGTAGTGTTGATGAAGCATTGCTAGATCGTGACAGTACATGACTTTGCACACCTGTGTGTCATTTGACAGATAACTTTCTCCACATAAAAGCAACAATTAATTATGATAATAAAGCTACTGCAAATTCTTGCCCGAGGGCCAATTGCAAGTGACAAAAATGACAAATAATGGTAATCAGTAAACTTAAACTAGTTAAAGATTTGGCTTCTTTTTATGAGAAAGTGGAAGACGAAAGATCCCATTTTTTTTCTGTAATGTGTGGGTGTTGCGACGTTAAAGGGAGAGAAGTTTTCTTTTTGTCTGTAAACGTGGAGATGTTAGGATAAAATTAATAGGCTGTTGTATCCATTATGCCTTCCTTTGCGATGATGGATCAATACTGAACAAGAGCTACCGTATTTTATCGATTAACGTACATCCTTTTTAAAGTTTGCAAAATTAAAAAGGTGCCACAACATGTTGCAATAAATGGGAAAAGACCCCCGAGTTGAGCAAGGTAGTTCTAGGAAGGATGCAACCGTATGCAATATTTCGTCTATTCTGAATTTCTGAACCATTTTGTGGTAGGCGATTTACACGTTTGGCTGAGACAATGCTAGTCGGGAACACCAGCACTTTTACAAACTTAGCAAGGACATTGTGTAGGAGTCCTTGAGTTATGCAAAATAACTCTGGGGATTACAAGATACACGTTGTCCATCTTCAAGCAAAATTCTAACCCACTTCACGACTTCTAGACCAGCGACCTTGGCACCATACTCCCTTTCCCAGCATAGAGGCTTAGGCCATGTCGAAAATCATGAACCAGCATGCCCCATAGAAATAACCGACACCACTTCAGACGTCTGCGAAGGAGGCTATCAAAATATCGTCTGACCCTCTTTGAAATCAATGTTGATAAGTTTTGCGCCTCTTGTTCATGTGGCAGTAGAATTATCTTGTTATTAGTCGATGTATACGTTGCTTAATGCAATACCTCGATTTTTGACAATTTGTACATGTTCATATATGGTGGAACATGAACGATATCAAGAGTTTGCACATAAAACTAGGTGTGCGTGTGTTTTCATGTTTATATCGTCTTTTTCACCGTGACATGGTATATTTCTTTTCTGTTGGCAATCTAGAACTGGACACCTGCACACCTTACTCTCCTTTTCCAAGAGCTATCTGATACTCAAAAATTATGACCACAGCGTGTCCAGAACAGGAGATATTGAACCCGGAGGTTTCGCTGCAGTACCATAACACGTCGCTATGATCCAAGCATGTCAAGGTCTTATAATAGCCCTGTCACATTTGGCGAAAATCGATCAGACGACGATTCTGCGGCAATCGCTCGAGCCTCGCTTATAATGATAACTTTATTGCACAACAATTATTCAAAGTATGGCTTATATGTGACAGGGACGGTTTTCAGGTGGAAAATACGCGCAACCCTCTGTCGATCTTAAATATTGGCGATCTTCCATCGATACGCCCGAAGGTCGTGGATAATGTGACAGGGGTATAAAGACCACCAGGCGTTCCCTAGCTATCTTGTGGACAGACATCCCAAACACACAGCAGTCACTACAATACCTCCATTTCACGGAGGTACAAATGCAAGTTCAGCATACACAATGTAGTTAGATAGAATCTTTAGTGCAAAGCACGAACGGTAAATATTGCCACCAAGCATTTTCTCCGGAAATTCAGCTCGCACGGTGAACAAATTGGAAGATCTTTCTTGACGATACCGCTGTTTTGGAAAACTTGTTGTTTGTGTATCGTTCTAGCACATCAATGACGAGAAAGAGCGAACCTGTCACCGGACCCATGCGTCCGCATGTTTTAACGGAGTGGTTTAATTTGCGGGAGGTTCCGAGGTTGACAGCCTGGCTTCCTCCTGTGTCAGTTGAAACAAAAGAAGATGTATTTTCGATGACTGTGGTCAACAAACGTTGTCAACGCCACACAATCAGTTCAGGGTTCGCAGACCCAATAACTCCATTGAATACTGTAAATGCATTTAAGTTCGCGGGATTTAATTTTGTTTTATACATATCTTGAATTGGTTTATCTTGTCTCATAGATTGTACAAATGAGGCTCTTATTAGCTTAATTGATTTTAAAAGATGGTCTTCACTACCAAAGTAGAATATGCGTGAAAGTTCATTCCCCCCTTGGTAAAATTCCATTTCATAATGAATTGTGCAAATAACTATTACATTTATCTAAGTTATGCAACTTACCCATGTCACAAGTATGAAATTCCCGTCATTTACCAGCAAGGACTTTTGGGACGTTCACGTTAACTATGCAAATGTGACCCTAATTTCCATAATTGGTACCTGTAGATATTCCACCTGCCATAAAGTACAAACGTTGAATACAAGAAACTATTGGAATTACTAGATTTTCCTGATTAATCATGCACATAATAAAACCCCGTCTTACATTGTTCAGTTATCCTACTTGGATTATTGAAAACAAACCGCTCCAGCAGTTCCAGAGTAACCTGTTAGGGGGCCAAAACAGCATCACTTCTTCCTTGTATCCGACGCTTTTTATCCATGGCCAAAGATACTAAAACAGGGAGTCCTGCTGCAGTACCAAGGTGCATCTCCAGGAGGCCCCAAATCGAACCTAGCCGTCGGGTCAACAACACCTACCCACGCACCAAATATTATGGATATTGCAATTGCTCGAAACGTTCTGGAGATATAGCACCGGACACTCGGCGCACTCACGCGCACGCGCGCACACGCGCACATGCACCCACGCGCACAAGCACACATGTGCACACGCACTCACGCGCACACGCACTCACGCCCAGCAAAACCATACCTTCATGAATCGCCAGGTATGGGTCTAGTCAAGTTTGTAGTTGGACCGTCACAAACAGCTTCAGTAAGGGGAATACTATAGGTGCACTATTTTGTGGGAGCATTATGTTGCGGTACAAAATTCATGTTACCGGAGTCATGTTATCGAAAAAGAACATGTTTTTCTGCAACATATAGATCTTTGTCGCGGCTGTTGCTTCCGTCACAGCCTGCTTGAAAATCGCGATCGTCCAACAAAATCTTGCGACGGCCTACGGTGAATATATGACCGCGCCGTATACGACTTTTGTACCACAATATTTTGCATGCCGTATTTTTATCTACACTTTATAGGGTGGGTGCATGCCTATTTTGCACCCGGATGATGCACCCATGCACCTCCCCCTTCGGGTCAACCTATGTGATTGATACACACAAATGCACTTCAGCCCCTGAAATCATACATCATACGGTAACATGTCAAAAGTCACGTTCGCCTCCGTATGTGTGAACCGTCATTAATTACACCCAGGCCCCGTACAGTATCTCATTGTGTCCCTGTATGTTTACACACAACAAACCCTCGCATATAGACTGAAACCAAAAACACCAACTCTGGGTATCCACGTTTTCATTGAATAGATAATCAAAGGCAATCAACTATAGAGCTTTCAGTACAAAAGGTTTTAAAGGTTTCGATTTTTTAAAGGTTTTATATGAGTATACTTTAAAATCAGAGGACGGACATAAAGCGGTATTGATTTGTTTATTTCAGACATCAGACGTTTCACCAAGGTTTTAGCATCCATCCTCCCTCCCTCCTCCCTCCCTCCCTCCCTCCCTCCCTCCTCCCTCCCTCCCTCCCTCCCTCCCTCCCTCCCTCCCTCCCTCCCTCCCTCCCTCCCTCCCTCAATTCCTTCGTTGTTATTGTTATACATGTTCTCCTACTTAGTTGTATCGTTTCATATCATTTTACTAGTACATTTATGTTACATATTTTGATAAATCCTTTTTACGTGTTACAAAATTTATGTAGTACTGTATTCACTGACTTTGCGTTACCATGTGGACATATTAGTACTAGTGTCCTGGTAACGAGAGGCGATTAGGTCACTCTCGTTCCCACATCTACATGGCGGATTGATTGAATCATCATTTCTCTATTTGTTCCTCATCAATTTACAGAACATTTCCGTAGCAATAAAATGGTTCTGATTTTAAGTCTTATATAAAACGTATAAACATCAATGTAAACTAAAATGTAAAATGTTCAATTTGACAATTATCAAAAGCGTGTGATACTTTATAAATAAAAAAAAGACAGCGTTTAGTTGTTTAAAACGCATGGATATCCTTATGGCTAATAACAATAAAAATATCACTGCACAATATTCATCTACTTATTTATCTTGCAATTGGACACAAATGAGATGTCCCTTCAGTCGTGCAAATGAAAATGAATGACAATGACATGAATGTAAATTACAGATAATACAATTAATTCATAACTAACTAGTTTAATTAATTAGCTGGTATTTCGAATATCGTATAGTTATTATAGACTGCTGACACTAGACTGCCAAAGAGAAGAGAAGAGAAGAGAGAGTGAGAGAGAGAGAGAGAGAGAGAGAGAGAGAGAGAGAGAGAGAGAGAGAGAGAGCGAGAGAGAGTCATTATGCAGATAGATATTGGACAAGCATCAATCTTCATCACTACAATGTTTACTACACATCCTTTCATGAACTATTCAAACCATTAAACAGTTATCAGAGTGTGACATACAGGAAGGCTATTTTCGATGTCCTGACATAGTCTGTTTGTTTTTGATGTCCTGACATAGAAAAATGTATGTCCCTCGCCATCGGCCGACCGAAAAAAGGCTAGCGTCGTCAGGATCGACACAACATTTTGATCCTAGCCTCATGTATGGATATTTATCTGTTTTGACATTTGGCCTTCATCAGAGAAACTGACTCAATTGAATAATCCACGTGATCACGAAATCGTGTTGTTGTAAAAAAACTGATTTCAGTACAAACTTCGTCATTCGCAATAGTTTGGAATATAGTCACTGCGTGGGCTCATGTGGCGTAACGGCAGAGTGTTCGTCTCAGAACCACGTGGTCCTGACTTCAGATCCTGTCATGTCACCAATCTTGTGCTCTTGTAAAAAGGCACTTCCTCACTCCACCCAGGTGCAAAAATGGGTACCTGGTTTCGGCTGGGGAGGTAAAAGGCGGTGGAAGGACAGGGATGGGCTCCGTCTTCCATGATAATGTGTCCTAGACATAGTGGATAACAACCCACTGCCATGTGGCCTAAAGTTCAGTTCAGTTCAGTTCATCCATCCGGTGACACTATGAAGTTCTTCTATACGACTCTCCATAAAAAAGGCTATGGGAATACCTTTACCTGTACTTTCCTGGAGTGCAGAGCCATATCTTCCTCGTCTGTCTTAAAGCAAATAAAGAATATTGTCACTCATTCTGCATACATGTACTCGTAAATCCAATCAAATGCACGTTAGCTTTTTGTGTAATTGAGCGGAAGTCTGTTACCAGAAATAGGATCAAGGTAACAACGGTTGGCTACAGCAATTAAAATCTGTAATCACTAACGACTTAGTGTTGTCTGCGTGTTTCGAAACACAGTTTTTAGCTGATTTCATCATATCAACTATTTAGATGTAGACAGAACTGTTGCAGCTTTTCGCGTGTGTGTGCGTATCGGAGAGTGTAAGGTTTGAAGGTTTTTTTTTTGACAGTTGGCTCGGCAGAGGTAGAAACTCGACATGGATAATTATAGAAATGAGTCCTGAGGATCTTCTCTCTCTCACAGCGATCGGTGTGCCCGCCAATGGGATTCGCAGCATCGCTAATCAGGTCAGCGAAAAAACACGGGCGATAATTTTATCACAACAAGAATCCGTAATCTCGTAGATATGAAATTTCTGTTTTCCCTCCTTTTAAAATCTCGTTTCCGTAATCTCGTTTGTTGGGACTTTACAGTTATCTTTTTTTAACCCCCGGCCGGCTGATAAAATCTAGTTCAGCCCTCCTGGCGTGAATGTTTAGTTTTGGGGCGCTTTCACGGATCTTTGTGTCTTATTTTTGTTTTCCTCCAGGTAGAAATGTTCACACGCTAAAGTTTCTTTCAACCAGCGGCTCCCATTCAGAGGCAGTCGGCGTGAAGAGTCCCGGTGTTGTGGCGTATATCCTTTACCCTCGGATCTTTTGTGACCAAAAAGCTTGCATTACCTGTCTCAGGTTTCCCTATTATCTGGATGTTGTTCTAAGTCACAGGTATGAATATCTCGCTAACCCCCATCTCTTTAAAAGCGGCCGTCTAGAATTTCCACGGCGAACTTAACATAGTTAAAGTTACGACCGAACAAGTTTCATGTGTTTATATAAACTTTACTATTGGGTAGATTTAAGGGTTTAGGAAAGACAAGACGAGTTTTGGTCCACTTCAAAGGCAGGATGCTTTGTTCGCTTGCTTTCACGTCGTGTATGTGGCTCCCGTAGGTATAAAGCTTCTCCATGTGTTTGTGTTTGGACAAGACTGGGGAGAAAGAAACTATATCTGTGGAGGCACAAAGACAAGTCGACCGGTAGGTCCGCAGTAAACAGGGGCGGTTACGTTTAATGTTGCTGTCAACAAACTTATGAGCCCTCACGGC